>NC_086319.1:405018695-405318695 GCF_036172605.1 Pelobates fuscus
AGCTCTGTCACTTTTACTCTAGAGTGGGAAACACAAGACAACCATATGGAAAGCTTTGTCACCTTCGCTCTAGAGTGGGTAACACAAGACAACCAAAAGTTCTTGGCATTTTGTAGGGTTTCCTAAAAAGATTAGTTTTCACCTCTATGTCTGAAAAACCAGGAATCCTAAATGCGAGACCAAGTGAAAAACTTCACTTATTTTGACACGGATCGGTTGACATAAGGAGAAGGTTGCCTGAAGATTATCCAAGAAAAGGAAGCACTTGCAAAAAGACATTATGCTCTTTGGAGCGGGGTTAAACATTGAGCTATGTTTGGGAGCTCACAAACTCCACACTTCGCAAGATTCTTCATACATCTTCTGGAATAAATATATCACAGCACTGCATTGATGGGCTGCTTTAGGTCAAGAAAAGAAAGTCGCCAAGCATGATGTTCTACCACCTGAGTGAAAAATCAAGAAGAACCTTGGGCAACCTTGCGGAAGCTAAAAGCACCCGTTCTAATGTGCTCTTGGAGGAAGTAAGTTTTTGCAAAGGTGGCGTGGCCTTCTTTGATATCAGCAATATGCCTTAAAAGGGTTTAGGCGAGTAAAACTATTAGAGCGTCTGTGTCTTGATGTTAATGCAAGGTGCCTTAAATCTATTTTTTTTTTCCTGTTTGCAAGACATGACTTCATTGGAAGGTCCTGGATTGGTAAAAAAAAAACCTATCTGCATATAATCCTCAATGGCCGCTTTCTTGTGCTTTAGGCAGAAGCGTCAATTTCCATTTCAAGCAAAAGTCATTTTTTTCCCTGCCAAATGTTGACATTTTGTTTATTGAATGTTGATGTGTTCTTTAGAAAAGTCCTGTTCTGTGCACATAAAAGATAACGGGTAGTAAATTCTCTCATCCAGGAGGTATTGGAATATGAGGTTTCTTTTAATACTCTGCCTAGGAGCAATCATCAATCCGGTGCGGATAGAATAATAAACCAGAGACATCTACTTATATATGTGAGATTAAAAGGTGGCTGATGAAGAAAAGCTACCCAGTATTCCCATACCGGGAGTCGAACCCGGGCTGCCTGGGTGAAAACCAGGAATCCTAACCGCTAGACCATATGGGAAGCTCTGTCACTTTTACTCTAGAGTGGGAAACACAAGACAACCATATGGAAAGCTTTGTCACCTTCGCTCTAGAGTGGGTAACACAAGACAACCAAAAGTTCTTGGCATTTTGTAGGGTTTCCTAAAAAGATTAGTTTTCACCTCTATGTCTGAAAAACGAGGAATCCTAAATGCGAGACCAAGTGAAAAACTTCACTTATTTTGACACGGATCGGTTGACATAAGGAGAAGGTTGCCTGAAGATTATCCAAGAAAAGGAAGCACTTGCAAAAAGGCATTATCCTCTTTGGAGCGGGTTTAAACATTGAGCTATGTTTGCGAGCTCACAAACTCCACACTTCGCAAGATTCTTCATACATCTTCTGGAATAAATATATCACAGCACTGCATTGATGGGCTGCTTTAGGTCAAGAAAAGAAAGTCGCCAAGCATGATGTTCTACCACTTGAGTGAAAAATCAAGAAGAACCTTGAGCAATACGCCAAATGCAAACCCTTGCCATGCCTGGTTAAATGATAAATTGTTTAGCTTCTCTGGAGAATCTTTTGATTGACTGATTTTCCCATATAATGAAATGCTGACATTTTTGCAGACCTTTTGGCACCTTTGCTGTCATGTTCCCTGTGTCCAAAAGATACTTGGGAGTAAAATCTATCACTGAAAAGAAAGGTTTTGGCAACCTTGCGGAAGCTAAAAGCACCCGTTCTAATGTGCTCTTGGAGGAAGTAAGTTTTTGCAAAGGTGGCGTGGCCTTCTTTGATATCAGCAATATGCCTTAAAAGGGTTTAGGCGAGTAAAACTATTAGAGCGTCTGTGTCTTGATGTTAATGCAAGGTGCCTTAAATCTATTTTTTTTTCCTGTTTGCAAGACATGACTTCATTGGAAGGTCCTGGATTGGTAAAAAAAAAATCTATCTGCATATAATCCTCAATGGCCGCTTTCTTGTGCTTTAGGCAGAAGCGTCAATTTCCATTTCAAGCAAAAGTCATTTTTTTCCCTGCCAAATGTTGACATTTTGTTTATTGAATGTTGATGTGTTCTTTAGAAAAGTCCTGTTCTGTGCACATAAAAGATATCGGGTAGTAAATTCTCTCATCCAGGAGGTATTGGAATATGAGGTTTCTTTCGATAGTCTGCCTAGGAGCAATCGTCAATCTGGTGCGGATAGAATAGTAAACCACAGACATCTACTTATATAGGTGAGATTAAAAGATGGCTGATGAAGAAAAGCTAAGGACAATTGCCATACCGGGAGTCGAACCCGGGCCGCCTGGGTGAAAACCAGGAATCCTAACCGCTAGACCATATGGGAAGCTCTGTCACTTTTACTCTAGAGTGGGAAACACAAGACAACCATATGGAAAGCTTTGTCACCTTCGCTCTAGAGTGGGTAACACAAGACAACCAAAAGTTCTTGGCATTTTGTAGGGTTTCCTAAAAAGATTAGTTTTCACCTCTATGTCTGAAAAACCAGGAATCCTAAATGCGAGACCAAGTGAAAAACTTCACTTATTTTGACACAGATCGGTTGACATAAGGAGAAGGTTGCCTGAAGATTATCCAAGAAAAGGAAGCACTTGCAAAAAGGCATTAGTCTCTTTGGAGCGGGTTTAAACATTGAGCTATGTTTGCGAGCTCACAAACTCCACACTTCGCAAGATTCTTCATACATCTTCTGGAATAAATATATCACAGCACTGCATTGATGGGCTGCTTTAGGTCAAGAAAAGAAAGTCGCCAAGCAAGATGTTCTACCACCTGAGTGAAAAATCAAGAAGAACCTTGAGCAATACGCCAAATGCAAAACCTTGCCATGCCTGGTTAAATTATAAATTGTTTAGCTTCTCTTGAGAATCTTTTGATTGACTGATTTTCCCATATAATGAAATGCTGACATTTTTGGAGACCTTTTGATAGTCTGCCTAGGAGCAATCGTCAATCCGGTGCGGATAGAATAATAAACCAGAGATATCTACTTATATATGTGAGATTAAAAGGTGGCTGATGAAGAAAAGCTAAGGACAATTCCCATACCGGGAGTCGAACCCGGGCCGCCTGGGTGAAAACCAGGAATCCTAACCGCTAGACCATATGGGAAGCCCTGTCACTTTTACTCTAGAGTGGGAAACACAAGGCAACCATTCGCTCTAGACTGGGTAACACAAGACAACCAAAAGTTCTTGGCATTTTGTAGGGTTTCCTAAAAAGATTAGTTTTCACCTCTATTTCTGAAAAACCAGGAATCCTAAATGCGAGACCAAGTGAAAAACTTCACCTATTTTGACACGGATCGGTTGACATAAGGAGAAGGTTGCCTGAAGATTATCCAAGAAAAGGAAGCACTTGCAAAAAGGCATTATCCTCTTTGGAGCGGGGTTAAACATTGAGCTATGTTTGGGAGCTCACAAACTCCACACTTCGCAAGATTCTTCATACATCTTCTGGAATAAATATATCACAGCACTGCATTGATGGGCTGCTTTAGGTCAAGAAAAGAATGTCGCCAAGCATGATGTTCTACCACCTGAGTGAAAAATCAAGAAGAACCTTGAGCAATACGCCAAATGCAAAACCTTGCCAACTCTTACAGTGAAAAAAAAAATTGTTTTTGAATGCACGCTATTGTGAAACCAGATATGAGTGGCACTGTGCACTGGCAGAGGTTCACAGAGTACATGCTGTAGGCCTGACACACGCGCTTGAAGACAACTAACTGCTATTCAATCTATAACAACTACATTTTTTATTTTTTTTTAAATGCACGCTATTGTGACACCAGACATGAGTGGCAATGTGCACTGGCAGAGGTTGGCAGAGTACACGCTGTAGGCCTGACACCCACTTGAAGACAACTAACTGCTATTCAATCTATAACAGTGAAAAAAGTTTTTGGGTTTTAAATGCACGCTATTGTGACACCAGATATGAGTGGCAATGTGCATTGGCGGAGGTTGGCAGAGTACACGCTGTAGGCCTGACACCCGCTTGAAGACAACTAACTGCTATTCAATTTATGACAGTGAAAAAAGTTTTTTGGTTTTAAATGCACGCTATTGTGACACCAGATATGAGTGGCAATGTGCACTGGCAGATGTTGGCAGAGTACACGCTGTTGGCCTGACACACAGACGCTTGCAGACAACTAACTGCTATTCAATCTATGACAGTGAAAAAAAAGTTTTGGGGTTTTTAAATGCACGCAATTGTGACACCAGATATGAGTTGCACTGTGCACTGGCAGAGGTTGGCAGAGTACACGCTGTTGGCCTGACTCATAGACGCTTGCAGACAACTAACTGCTATTCAATCTATAACGGTGAAAAAAAATGCTTTGTTTTTAAATGCACGCTATTGTGACACCAGATATGAGTGGCACTGTGCACTGGCAGAGGTTGGCAGAGTAGACGCTGTAGGCCTGACACACACGCTTGAAGACAACTAACTGCTATTCAATCTATAACAGTGAAAAAAAAAATTTGTTTTTAAATGCACGCTATTGTGACACCAGATATGAGTGGCACTGTGCACTGGTAGAGGTTGGCAGAGTGCACGCTGTAGGCCTGACACACAGACGCTTGCAGACAACTAACTGCTATTCAATCTATTACAGTGAAAAAATGTTTTTTGTTTTTAAATGCAAGCTATTGTGACACCAGATATGAGTGGTGACACTGGGCAAGTGGGCACAGTATCCACTGTGAGCCTGACACAGAAGCTGGCAGGCAGGCAACTGCAATTACATTACACAGGAAAAAAAGCAGATGTTCTAGCCCTAAAAAGGGCTTTTTGGGGTGCTGTCCTTACAGCAGAGATCAGATGAGTCCTTCAGGACTGTAGTGGACACTGAATACACTAACCTAGCTATCCATTTCCCTATCAAATGAGCAGCAGCTACACTTTCCCTCCTCTATCTAAGAATGCAGCTTCAGAATGAATCTAAAATGGATGCTGTACAGGAGGTGGGAGGGTCTGCTGCTGATTGGCTGGAATGTGTCTGCTGACTGTGAGGCACAGGGTCAAAGTTTACTCAATGATGACGAATAGGGGGCGGATCGAACCGCGCATGTGTTCGCCCACCGTGGCGAACGCGAACACGCTATGTTTGCCGGGAACTATTCGCCGGCGAACAGTTCGTTACATCACTAATCATATACTAGAGCTCAGTGGCTGATACAATGGGATGAACTCAAGCCATAGAATGACATGATGTATTCTCAGCTGGGTTAGCTTACATTTATAAAAGCCTTTTGGGTTTATAAAATGATTTTGAATATACAAAACATAGATATAAAGCAGTCAAATTTGCACAAAATTCAGTTATGCTAAAAGCCAACAATATAACCAATAGAATGGTTTAGGACATCGAGGAAGATGTTTTCATGTTGTAGACATTAGAAGGGAACTCCTTTAAGCTATTAGAAGTAGTCTCTTCCTGCAGCCAAAATGATGTATCACTCTCCCTACAAATTAGTTAGCAGGAGGTGCTCCCCCCCTGCCTATCACCCAATAGGTAGTGAGAATAGCCAATTAAATATGCCCCCGCTCATGCAGAGCTGCAATTAACTAATTTAGCAACAATGTTTTTGGAAAGGCCTTTCATGTACCTCTCAGGACAAAAAGATAATGCAGATTTTATTTTCAGAAAAAACAAAAACTTTCTCCTTGAATTCAAAATGATCAAGGCAGATGTCATCCTGGATGACCAAGTTATCATTATATTATAATGCCCACGTTAACTGTTATCCATCATTTTGTCCTGCTAAAAAAAAGTTTAGCCCTTTTATTAATGGCTTCCATTACAGTAAACCTCTCCAGATGGATAGTTTTATATCTTTATTGTCTTGCTGGAATGAACCCTTTTCCCCGCTGTTGGTAAAATGTCCTTTCTAATAACCCTATATATGATTGTATGTTATCATATTCCCTCAAACATACCTCTCATCTAGTATAAGCAAATTTATTCTTTTAATTATTTTTTTGAATCTGTTTCTGTAACTAAACTCTTTTATTCCTCTATTTCATTTTGGAAGCCACTAATGCCCCTTTTCAGTTCTGTAATTTATTCATATAAGGCTGTACTCAAATTTTGTTTGCATAATAAAACAGGGTCTTACCAACCTTTTTGTCATATCTTTTATTTAGCATCTGAATATGGGAGGATCCTGTTTTCGCTTTTTGGAAGCCAATTGAGTTCAATGGAAAATCCACTGGAAGCTGAAGAGTTCAACTGAATGGTAGGAAATGGGCACTCTTTTTAGCTGGGCTAACTGTGAGTCAATGAAGGTTGCATTCACGTCAGAGTCATGCCATCTGGTATTTAGATAGTCACATAGCTGAAAAGAGACATGTGTTCATCAAGTTCAGTCTTTCTCACATCTGTTTTTGCTATTGATCCAAAAAAAAGGCAAAAACCCAGTTTGAAGCGCTTCCAGTTTTGCAACAAACTAAAAAAATACTATTTCTTCTTGACCCCAGAATGGCAGTCGATCTCTCTTTGGATCAAGAAGCTATTACCCCACACACTAAAAAACATGTTTCTGAATATTATGTTTTTGCAACTATTTACCCAGTTGCTGTTCAAACATCTGCACAGACTCTGATAAAACCACCTCTTCAGGCAGAGGATTCCATATCCTTATTGTTTTCACCCTAAAAATTGTTTTTCCTTTGCCTTAGACTAAATCTCCTTTCTTCCATTCTAAATGCGTGCCCTTGTGTCCTGTTTATGAATATATTTGCAAACAATTGTTTGTATTGGCCCCGAATATATTTGTATAATGCTATCACATGTCTTTTGATGCTCTGTTTTTCTACAATAAACAGATTTACACGTGTTAACAGTATTAATAACTATAAAGTTCCATTCCTTTTTATAGTTCTATAATACCCTTCTTATGCACAGCATATTCAAGGTGTGGTCTTACCAGTAAATTATGCTGGTCGTATTACTGTGCTTAGAAACTGTTGCTTGACAATGCACTCTTTTTGAATATAGGAACCACATCTACCTTCCTCCAGTCCTCCGGTATAATTCCTGAAAGAAAGAAAAGAATCTTGAAAGACAGGTTCAATTGTTTCCACACTTAGTTCCCTAAGTACTCGTAGATGAATACTGTCAGGCCCTGGATCTTTGTTTATATTAACTTTCTTTAGTTGCTGCAGCACCTTGTCTTGAGTCATCACAATTTTTTCTGCAAATTCATTTTCATATCTCTTGCCAGAGGTTTCTCTTAATATACCTAGGAAAATAGTTAGTTAACATGTGTGCCTCTTTCTTAATTAACTAACAAACCCATTGCTGTTTTCAGTGTACCTACACTTTCATTTTTTCTCTTGTTTTAGAATTTATGTACTTTAAAAATGTCTTGGGGTTGGTTTTACTCTCTTTGGCTATCATTTTCTCATTTTGAAGTTTAAAAAATCTAATCGCCTTTTTGCATTAATTATTGGCTTCCTTATATCTTACATAAGATGCCTCTGATTTGTCCAATTTAAATGCTTTAAATGTCATTTTCTTATTTTTATTTTCTTGGTGTACATGGTTACAGATGATTAATGTCCCTTTATTCTTTATTAAAAAAAATGAAATCAATAATAAAGTTATATAAAATACAATAAATTAATGACATATACAATGAGTTACATAGTTACGTGGTGATATAGGCTAAAAATGGGGGAGGGGGGAATATTTTTTACTCCAAAGTGTTTGTCAGAATTGTCCTTGGATCAATGTGAGAGAATAATATATTACAGCATCTGTGAAATCAATGTCAGCTAACATATGAGAAAACACACTGATACCTAGCAGTACTTTATATAATAAGCTTAGCAATACTGTATGAGCACCGGACTGGAAAATAAGACAACTAGAATATTCCATAGATGGGCTCCTGACATAAATGTTTGAAGCATTTAGAGGATAAAATACAGGTAGCGCTCAAATAAAAAGCTAGATAAATAGAGATATGGCAGAAAAAAATCCAATATGATAATAACAATATTTACCAAGGACATACACAAATATTTACTAATAACAATATTGGCACCAAGTCCCAAGAGTTATTTTCTTGCTAAAAGAAGAACATCACAAAAGCTTCCAGTCAAGGTTGTGGTCATTGGAACATGTAAAATGAAGCAGAGAAAAAAAAAAAAACAATAGTGTAGTATATCAGTGCATACAGAGTTACAGGCGTCATACTGTCACGTATTCATCTGCACATAAAAATGTGGTTAACGGCATTTACTGTCCTGACAGGAAAAGGTGTGCCGAGCAACATTACCGTCCTGACAGGAAAAGTTGGGCCAAGCAACATTACTGTCCTGACAGGAAAAGTTGGGCCAAGCAAAATTACTGTCCTGACAGGAAAAGTTGTGCCGAGCAACATTACGTTCCTGACAGGAAAAGTTGTGCCGAGCAACATTACTGTCCTGACAGGAAAAGTTGTGCCAAGCAGCAATCATGCACTTGGAAACCTGGTAATTACTTTTGGGGTCAAAGGACGGTTACAGCCAATCGGATCCAGAGGAGGGGTACTTAAACAGAAATCTCCTCTTGCTCATTGCCCTGTCGAGGTTTCATGCCTATGGTTATCCGAGAGTGCGTTCCTGATCCGGATTTTCTGGTATTTGACTTTGGCTTTGTTTTGACATCCCTGATATCTGGTATCCTTGACTTTTGGCTTTCCCTCATCTTTGTGTCTGATTTTGTGTCCCTGACCTCGGCAAGTATTTTGACTATTCTTGGAGACGTTAAGTCTGGCCTTTCTAAGGTCCGGTTATACGTCATACTTAGTCCTAGGTGTGACACATTACTGAGTGCTGGATCAACTTGTAATCCTGACACATACACATGTAAATTTTCCAACTCACATTTTTCAGCGCTATAAGCCAGCATACAGTGGTATAAACTCCACTTATAGATTGCATAGAATCTATGCAATCTATAAGTGGAGTTTATACCACTGTATGCTGGCTTATAGCGCTGAAAAATGTGAGTTGGAAAATTTACATGTGTATGTGTCAGGATTACAAGTTGATCCAGCACTCAGTAATGTGTCACACCTAGGACTAAGTATGACGTATAACCGGACCTTAGAAAGGCCAGACTTAACGTCTCCAAGAATAGAATATAGAATAGAATATACTATAGATGTATGGCACTTTCCCATCTGCAGCAAATTATTCTCCTTATGGATCACCCAAAAGAAAAGAAAACAAACAAAAATAGTGCTCTCTGTAGGTGAGTATAAGGGTAAGGAGAAAGTAAAAAAAAATACCTATTTAAATTGTTTGGAGCAGCATGCATGGGTGGTACAATCCCCACCTGAGATTCTTTGTCCGAGAGCCGGGGATGATAATCAGGATGCCAGATAAAATAAAAAATTAAAATAATAAAAGTATATGGTTCGGCTCCTGTGCCTGAAATCACAAACACCTAGTCCTATTTAATAATAACAAGCAGCACATTCTACTCTTACTGATATTTCTGTCATATCTCAATATTTATTTAGGTATTTTATTTGAGAGCTACCTGTATGTTATGCCCTGTTTCACTTCTTAGGGATTAGAGGGAGCCCTCTAGTTTTCAGGGGAGCTGCTACCATTTGTACCTCTGTTCAGTTACCAAGTGCTTATCCACGCTCTTATCGCTTTGATTTGATGCATTTAGCATATTGTTATTCTTTAACCTCCATTGTGATCGCTGAGATAAACTCACAAGGCTAAATGTAGTTGTGATATTGGGAATTTATCTTGTACGCAAGATCTGGGAAAAATCACCAGTTTGGGGAAACTGAATCAAATGAAATCAGCCACCAACTTGGTAAACAAGTGTAAAGTTATTGACTAAAGTGGGAATTGACAGGAATTTAAGTATATTTCATATTTTAGTCTTAAAAAGCCGAAAATAATGTCCGACGTGGGGACATTTTCCTGTTTGGCTATTTTGTCTTAAATTTGAAATTGAATTTGAAATCACTTTGAATTCTTGACAATTCACACATTAGCGAATAACCCGGACAATATTTAATGTAATAAATTTAAATAAAAATGTAGAAACTCAAAGCCTCTCTCATTTCGGCAAATAAAAAAATATATTTATATTTAAAAAAATTTATCAGAGGGAGAATGCCTCTGGAGCCCTGAGCTGATTTAACTAATATTTCCAATTATCTGGGGGTTTCTTAATGAGATTTTGTTTTCTAAACGTATTTACTAATATAACCTAAAATCTGTTTATTGTTTAAGAATTACCTCATGAGCGGTGTTTACTAAACACTGGATTTTGTCCGAATGCACAGAATCTGACGAAATTGACCGAATTCTGACCGCATTGTCAATTAGCAGATTTTCTAAAGCCAAATGCGGTCAGGATTTGGCTGGTTTGACCGATTTTTAACATTCGTTCTGAAGTGTCGATAAAATCAGTGATTTTTGCATCCAAACCAATTTACAGCATCAGAGTCAGAGATTTATCAACAGCCGCATAGCGACCGAAGATAAACTGAATGCATCCGGCATCTGCAAGTGAATGATAATTTGAAGAACTATTTGCTTGCTGGCAAAGCTTGCAGCCAGTGGTGAAATGTTTTTAAAAAATATTTGGGTCTGGCCAGCACTTGCAAATATAAAAGGGTGGCCAATAGTCCCCTCCACTGGCCTAACAAAGGGACTACGGGTAGGGGCCCAAATGCTAATAATAAAAGGGGGGCCTAGAGTCCCCCTGTCTTCCACCCATTAGGTAGACAGCCAACTACTAATAAAATAGGGGGTAATGGACATGCCATTGTCCACACCCCATATAATAGTATGCCTCCTCCCGGGTGACTAGGTGTCAATGTACCTGTGGTCTCTACCTCCGAAAGAGGTAGAGACTTAGCTGTTCCTCCATCCAGACGGTCTGATGGCTCCCTTCCCCGCGGTCTATCCGGTCATGCTAGGCCGGCCGCGAGGGAGTGACTGCCTTTTACAGCATCTAGGCAGGAAGTAGTCATCAGGACACTCCCCCGGAACGACCTGTCAGTCAATTGCTGCAGGACCAATCAAGACGCCTCGGAGGCGTGGTTACTGCTCTGAACAGGGTATTTAACAGAGCTTCTTTCATTAGCTCATTGCCCTGTCGTGGTTCTAGCTTGTTCTAGTCACTCAGTGCTTGTGTATTCTATTATCCCTTTTGGTTTTGACCCGGCTTGTTTTCCTTACTCTGCTTATCTCTGTTACCCTTGATTCGGCTTGTCTCTCGCTTACCTGTCTTCTGTTACCCTCGACCTCGGCTTGTCTTTGACCATTCTATACTGTGCTTCTTACGTTAGTCCGGCCATTCTAAGGTCCGGTATACGTATCTGGCTACTGTTTGTACTCTGCGTGTTGGATCCCTGTCCCGATCCTGACATTACGACAGGGCCAATGGATCCTGCGAGTACAAACAGTCAGCTTGCCTCTCCTGATCCTAGGTTTGCAGCCATGGATCACAGAATGGATCAGATGGCGCTTGCGCTACAGGCTCTATTATCTCGTGCCAATAACCCACCAGAGGAGATACTTAATACCCCTGTTTCTCCTGCCGGTTCAGGTCTAGAGGTAGCCACAGTGGGTGCTTCTTCTCGCATTACCCCCCCAGTACGCTATGGTGGGGCTCCTGAGAAGTGTCGTGGTTTCTTAAACCAAATTAGTATCCATTTTGAATTGCAGCCTCGCTCTTATCCTACAGATAGGGCAAAGGTAGGATTTATTATCACCCTACTTATTGAGAAAACTCTGAGATGGGCCAACCCATTATGGGAGAACGATAACCCATTAGTTTATAACTATAACGCCTTTGTAACTGCTTTTAGAAGAACATTTGACCCTCCAGGTAGAAAGGTTAATGCAGCCAGACTACTGTTGCGTCTGAGACAGGAGAACCGAACACTGGTGGATTATGCACTAGAGTTCAGGTCTCTGGCGTCAGAGGTCAAGTGGAATGAGCAGGCGTATATGGATGTATTTTTGAATGGCTTATCTGAAGTAATCCTTGATGAGGTTGCTACCAGAGAACTCCCTGAGAATTTAGAAGATTTAATTTCATTCATCTCTCGTATAGATGAACGTTTAAGAGAGAGACAGAACACTCGAGAGAAGAACCGGAGACCTTCTATTAGGTTAGCCCCCGCTTTTCCAAGTCCTGACTCCACGGTATCTTTGCTTCCTGAACCTATGCAGATAGGGTATACCCGCCTCTCTGAGGAGGAAAGACAGTACAGGAGAAGAGAGGGTTTGTGTATGTATTGTGGAGCTAAGGGTCATTTACTCTCAAACTGTTCTAACCGCCCGGGAAACGCTCGCACCTAAGTCTCTCTAGAGGACAGGCCTTGGGTGTTTCTATTTTGTCCCCTAATCCTAAGTATAAAGATCACAGGCTTCTGCTACCAGTTTCCTTAACTTGCGGGAGGGAAGTAGTAAGGGCTATGGCTTTGATAGATTCCGGTGCTGCTGAGAATTTTATCGACCAAGCCTTTGCCAGTAAAAACAATTTCCCATCCCAGCTAAGGGAGACACCCTTGGCCGTTGAGGCCATAGATGGTAGACCACTACTAGACCCTGTTATCTTTCGTAAAACCATACCCATTGAGTCAAATGTTGGCATCCTACACGTGGAGAATTTATCTCTTCTGCTCATTTCATCTCCTTCCGTTCCCATAGTTCTGGGGTACCCATGGTTGAAGGAACATAACCCTATTATTGATTGGGAGTTAGGGGAGATACTCTCGTGGGGCCAGGGCTGCCAGGATCGGTGTTTGTGCAAGGTTTCTCCATTAGCTAATATTAACATACAGGAGAATCCTACTCAGTCCACAGAAAGACAAATACCAGACCTTTACCTAGACTTAAGGGCAGTGTTTGACAAGAAGAATGCTGATTCTTTGCCGCCACACAGGTAATTTGACTGTAAAACTAAGCTTCTACCCGGGTCTATGCCTCCGAGGGGCCATGTATATCCTTTGTCTGTTCAGGAGAACTCGGTTCTAGAGGAGTATATTCAGGAGAATTTAGAAAAGGGATTCATCAGGAGGTCTTCTTCTCCGGCCGGGGCGGGGTTCTTTTTCATTAAAAAGAAAGATGGCACGCTGAGACCTTGTATCGATTACCGAGGCTTAAATAAAATAACTGTCAGAAATGCCTATCCCATCCCACTGATTACCGAGTTATTTGATCGTCTTAAGGGCTCCAAAATATTCACCAAGTTAGATCTCAGAGGGGCTTACAATTTGGTGAGAATCCAGCAAGGTCACGAGTGGATGACGGCATTCAATACCCGGTATGGCCATTACGAGTACACTGTTATGCCATTTGGACTATGCAATGCTCCTGCAGTATTTCAAGAGTTGATTAATGAGGTACTTAGGGAGTTTCAGCATGATTGTGTTATTGTTTACCTGGACGACATACTAATACACTCTAAGGAGATTGAGACTCACCATAGACAGGTCAGAAAGGTGTTACTCAAACTTCTGCAACATGGCCTATACTGCAAATTGGAGAAGTGCAGTTTTGATCAGTCTCAGGTAGACTTTCTTGGGTACGTGATTTCTGGGGAAGGTTTTAAAATGGATCCTGGTAAACTCCAATCTATTTTAGACTGGCCTTTGCCCAAAGGACTCAAGGCTATCCAAAGGTTTATTGGTTTCTCCAAACTACTATAGGCGCTTCATTAAGGGTTACTCCTCTATCATTGCGCCTATTACCAATATGACGAAACAAGGGGCTGATACTAAGTTCTGGTCTGAGGAAGCTCTTGGTGCTTTTAAGACTCTCAAGGAACTTTTTGCCTCAGCTCCCATTCTAGTTCATCCTGATACGACTCTGCCTTTCCTGCTCGAGGTCGATGCTTCTGAGACAGGAGTTGGGGCTGTTCTGTCTCAAAGGTTAGGGGTGGATAAACCGTTACACCCTTGTGGTTTCTTCTCTAAAAAAATTCTGGGCCTGAGAGCAGATATGACATTGGGGAGAGGGAACTGTTAGCGGTCATTAAGGCTTTAAAGGAGTGGAGACATTTACTGGAAGGGACACTACACCCTGTTACTATCCTAACGGATCATAAGAACTTGTCTTATATTGGGGAGGCTAAGCGCTTGTCCGCCAAGCAGGCTCGCTGGGCTTTGTTCCTCACTCACTTTAATTATGTACTTACGTATAGACCTGGTTCTAAGAACTCTAAAGCCGATGCTTTGTCTCGTCAATATGAACCATCCACTATAACTGAACCACTTCTGTCATCCATAGTTCCTAAGGGGAATATCATCGCGAACACGAATCTCAGGATTCACTCTCCATTGCTTTCTGAGATCATGAAGTTTCAGCATTTGGCACCCAAACAGACTCCTGGGGATCGACACTTCGTTCCTGCCGCTCTCCAACTGGAGGTGCTACGCTGTCTCCATAACAGCAAGGTGGCTGGGCATCCTGGTATCCGCAAGACTTATGCGCTGGTCTCTAAAGATTTTTGGTGGCCTGACTTACGCAAGGATATTAAAGAATTCATCGGGGCATGTGAAGTTTGTACCAAGACCAAGCTACCCCATTCGCTTCCATGCGGATTTCTGCACCCTTTAGAGGTTCCTGAAAAGCCTTGGTCCTGTCTGGCAATGGACTTCATTGTTGATTTGCCTATCTCTAAAAAGCAGACTGTCATCCTCACTGTGGTAGACAGATTTACTAAAATGGCTCACTTCATTCCCTTACCTAAACTCCCATCTTCGCCCGAATTAGCGGAGATATTCGCCAGAGAGATTTTCCGGTTGCATGGGATACCTTCCCAAATTGTCTCTGACAGAGGCTCCCAATTTGTTTCCCGTTTTTGGAGATCATTCTGCTCCCAACTAGGCATCAAATTGAATTTCTCCTCTGCCTATCATCCTCAGTCCAATGGAGCTGCTGAACGCACTAACCAAAAAGTTGAACAATATCTACGTTGTTTCGTTTCAGAACACCAGGACGATTGGGTCGGTTTGATTCCTTGGGCGGAGTTTGCACACAACAATCTCGTTTGCGATTCTACTCATTCAAGCCCCTTCTTCATGAATTATGGTTTTCATCCGTCTATTCTTCCTTCGGATTCTCCTTCCCAGGGGGTGCCGTCGGTTGATGTTCATGTTGCCAATTTGAGGAAGTTGTGGGATCAAACTCGACAAATCCTTGTGCACAACTCTATGTTGGTTAAGAAACACGCTGATAAACGTAGAAGGGCGGCTCCGGTCTTTGTTCCAGGTGATAGGGTATGGCTGAGCACGAGGAACATCCATTTAAAAGTGCCATCCATGAAGTTCGCTCCTCGTTATATTGGACCCTACAGGGTGCTGACCCGTATCAATCCAGTTGCGTATCGTTTAGCTCTTCCTAATACCTTACGCATCCCGAACTCGTTTCACGTTTCATTGCTGAAACCACTCATATGTAACAGATTTTCCTCCACAATAGCCCCTCCTCGCTCCGTTCAGGTGGAGTGTCAGGAGGAGTATGAGGTTAACTCTATTATTGATTCTCGAATCTCCCGGGGGAGAGTACAATATCTGGTTGATTGGAAGGGATATGGTCCTGAGGAGAGGAGTTGGGTACCTCAGGAGGATGTTCATGCTCCCCGTCTCCGCAGGGCGTATCACTCTCGCTTCCCATCTCGTCCCGGTTCATTCCGCCCGGTGGGCGTATCTGAGAGGGGGGGTACTGTCAGGGTACCTGTGGTCTCTACCTCCGAAAGAGGTAGAGACTTAGCTGTTCCTCCATCCAGACGGTCTGATGGCTCCCTTCCCCGCGGTCTATCCGGTCATGCTAGGCCAGCCGCGAGGGAGTGACTGCCTTTTACAGCATCTAGGCAGGAAGTAGTCATCAGGACACTCCCCCGGAACGACCTGTCAGTCAATTGCTACAGGACCAATCAAGACGCCTCGGAGGCGTGGTTACTGCTCTGAACAGGGTATTTAACAGAGCTTCTTTCATTAGCTCATTGCCCTGTCGTGGTTCTAGCTTGTTCTAGTCACTCAGTGCTTGTGTATTCTATTATCCCTTTTGGTTTTGACCCGGCTTGTTTTCCTTACTCTGCTTATCTCTGTTACCCTTGATTCGGCTTGTCTCTCGCTTACCTGTCTTCTGTTACCCTCGACCTCGGCTTGTCTTTGACCATTCTATACTGTGCTTCTTACGTTAGTCCGGCCATTCTAAGGTCCGGTATACGTATCTGGCTACTGTTTGTACTCTGCGTGTTGGATCCCTGTCCCGATCCTGACACTAGGTTTCACAATGACCTAGCCACCTCCCTAAAATAGATTCAAGACCCTACATACCACCCCTCACCCTAAAAATGGTCAGGAAGAGGTTGTGACGAAAATGGACGTGCCATTTTTCCCCCCAGAGGTTGTTGATGTTTTTTTAAGCACACAAAGTTGTTTTTGCTGACTTGCTTCTGTCTCATTATTTGTCTAACACTTGTCATTTCTCAGTGGGAAAGGTTTGTTTTACTAACAGTATATCCTGTCCTTCAAGTGTGGTCTAAGAAAACCTAGATATGGACACCTCCCATGCCTTCCATATTCTTGCTTTACTAAGTGCCCAGAAAAGTCACTGCAGAGTATAAATCAGTCATTGTATGCTTCAATATTAAGTAAGGATGTACTAACCTACAGTTAGTTATTTATTTATTTTTTTTATTCACTTTATTAACAATGGTTTTGTAATAAATTTGTAACCGGTATGTAAGTTGTGGCTGAGACTACCCCAAGACAGAAATGCATTTCTCTGCTGAGCTGCCTTCAGCATAACACTTTCAGTAAACAGACTCTCTAAGAATCTTCCTAGTGATACAGCCCATCAATCACTTACAGGGTTAATAAATCTAAAACCAGTAATAAAAAAATATTATACTTACCATCTCAAGTCTCCTTTCTTGTGATTCTTCTTATCTTCAGCCCCCAAAAATGTCAATTTAAAATCCATAATTCCCGACACCACTAGTTAAAATAGAAAAAAAGCCTGATGCAAAAAAAAAGACAGAACAAATCAAAAATGTGCCGCAATAAAAAAAATAATATATCTTCACCCATTGAAGGCTCTCAAGATTTCCCTGTCAGAGAGCTCTGATTGATTGGCTTACTTTCCAACCAATCAGAGAGCTCTTCGTCATATTGCAAAGTTTGGGAAATCTTCCAATGCTTTGCAATAGCTGACATAGTGTGGAAAAGCCTGTATAAGGGCGTTCCCCACTATCAGAGCTCATTCCGTGGCAAGACCTCCATGGGTGAAGATGGGTTGTTTTTATTGCAGTGTGGGTTCAATTTGTGCAGTTTATATGCAATTGGACCAGTTTTTTTTTTATTTTAGTTAGTGTTGTTGGTTATTATCAATTTTTATTTGGTCTTTTTTGGGGGCTGAAGAACAGAAGAATTAGAAGAAAGAGGACTTCTGATAATAAGCATGATTGCGTTTTACAGGTTGTGGCTAGGAGAGTGGGGATTCCTGGGGGGGGGGGGGGGGGGGACTGTAATTTAGGGGGTGGATAATGGCATTTCCACTCCCCATATTTAGTAAGTAATTAGGGTCCCCAGAAATCCAGAGCAAACTCTGGGCCTTAATTATGAATTACAAAATCCAGACATTGATGGAAAACACCATTGATAACTACTTGTAACGATATCTATAAATTTCACCTAATCTGTATATGTCTAGAGTGTCCTTTTATATGTTATAAGATTTAGAGTCCTGAGCCCCAGGAGTGCACAGCACCCATACCATTGCAAAATTACTGAAAGTGATGCCACTATTGAATATAAACATTAAAGAGCCACTCTAAGCACCATGGCATTGTGTCTTGCAAAGGTTATGGTGCACCTTGTTACATGGCTATAGGAAATGGTGGTAACGGGATTTAGAGTAATGAATCCCTCCCAGATTATCATGTAGGATGAGAGGGGTCAGATCTACAGCAGCCATGTGTTGGTTATGTTTCTCAGTTGGAGCATATTTTCATCATAATGGTCGTGTCCTAGAACATTAATTTACTCCCCTTCCTCATCATCATGGGGATATTGGTGTACACATGGGGTACTAAGATTTCTGGTCTGTGGTCCAAGTTTGCGGCTTGCCTGGCAAATACTTTCTCTTTTGTCCCAGTCTGGCCTTTTGGGGCACCCTGACTCAAAGCCTACCTAACTGAACTGATGGCTGTGATACAGAAACCGTTAGGGAAGCAGACTGATACAAACTATTGGAGGATATGACATAGAAAGATAATTAGCTTAATAAGAGAGGGACTCAAGTAGATTTAGTGGAGGGCTAGCCTGAATTTGAGAAACAGAAATATTCAGAAAGAATATGACAAGGGAGGCAATGATTTGTTGAGAGAGCAAAAGACACAGGGGATCCAAATGAGTGCCAAGAAATCAGTGGATACATACAAGAAACTTAATTAAGATAAACAACATGGAAAGGGAGAAATGGTACTGGAGGAAACTGCAGAATGGTACACAACATATATGAGGTCTGGTAAGATATAAGAGAGAGGGAGCTTGTACACACCACACATTTATACACACTGACACTGTGATCTAATACAACCCTGCCTTCCCACACAGAAACCCCTACATTCACACACACACACACACAGAGACACACACACACACACACAGACACACACTGTCAGTTAAACACTATCTTTCACTAACACACACTCACTCTCACTGACATATACACCTAATGTGTTACCTCTACACTCACACACCAGTTTGCACACAGTCACAATTATTTTTTTACCCACCTATTTAACACTTACTCACACCAATTTCCATACACAGAATAATAACACCCCTTATTCTCTTCCAGCATACCTGTGCTAGCTGTGAGTGCAGGAGCAGGAGATCAGTATGTGAAGAAGGTGTGCCTAGTGTCCAGGGGGAGTTGAAGAACTGTGCACAGTGAGCACATACTGCTTCCTGCTCCCTTTTGAGGGCTTTTGGTGTTTAACCCCTTAAGGACCAAGCTTCTGGAATAAAAGGGAATTACGACATGTCACACATGTCATGTGTCCTTAAGGGGTTAAAGCCAGGAGACAGCCATATTCTGGCATCCCCTGGTTGCAATGTGCACTGGTTTAAGCGTGGGTGCCGGCGTTACAGTAACCTCACGCACAGTGGCGGAACAAATGAATAGAGGACCCAGGTTCAGGAATTTATACGTGCATCAAAAAAAGTGTGCAAATAAATAGTTGGATAATGAACTTAACATTTAAACGTTTCTCTAACTTTAAGGAAAGCCCTCATAGGATTTTAAAATAAACAAAATAACTGCTTTATTTTAACCAGACGTGCCATAGCATAAGTCTACGTTTCTACCCTATTATCTTGACATCTTGAAAAATGGGACTGAACCATTGAATGTAGTTGCATGACTGCTTAAAATTAAGTTGTATTTAATTTTAAGTCCTATGAGTGCTTTCGATTGTATATGTTTTTATATTTTGGCACCATGAAAACAAAATGGGGAGACTGAATGTGAAGGCCTCGTTACATATATGTAAATTATATTCATGTGATTGACATGGGGATTTATGTAATCGTTATTGTCACGGACGTATTAGCCGCGAGGCAAACAAGGCATTTGCCTTGGGCGTCATTTTCCGCCCCCAAATGCCCAGGCAAATACCTTGTTGGCCTTGCGGCTAACTGACAATCCGGGCGGGCTGCTGATCGGGCGGCGCTGGCGAGGGAGCACTTCCCCTGAGCTCTCTGCTCAGCTCCCTCGCACGCCGCCTGCAGAGTGATACCGGGAGCCTCAGGGAAAAGGAGACCCCCCCCCCAGCATTCCCAAAGGTAAGGAGGCTGGGGGGGTTGAATTTTGAAAAGAAAAAGTGTGTGTATGTTAGTGTGTGTATGTTAGTGAGTGTGTGTTAGTGAGTGTGTGTGTCTGTTAGTGTGTGTGTCTGTATGTCTGTTAGTGTGTGTCTGTGCCAGTGTGTGTCTGTTAATGTGTGTGTCTGTTAATGTGTATGTCTGTTAATGTGTGTGTCTCTTAGTGTGAGTGTGTGTGTATGTTAATGTGAGTGTGTATGTGTGTGTATGTTAGTGTGAGTGTGTGTCAGTGTGTGTATGTTAATTTGAGTGTGTGTCTATGTCTGTTAGTGTGTGTGTCTGTTAGTGTGTCTGTGTGTGTGTGTCTGTGAGTGAGTGTGTGTTTGTATGTTAGTGTGTGTCTGTTAGTGAGTGAGTGTGTGTCTGTTAGTGGTTTGTCTGTTATTGAGTGTATGTTAGTGTGAGTTGTGTGTCTGTATGTCTGTTAGTGTGAGTGTGTGTCTGTTAGTGTGTGTGTGTGTGTGTGTGTCTGTTAGTGTGTGTCTGTTAGTGAGTGAGTGTGTGTCTGTTAGTGGTTTGTCTGTTAGTGTGAGTGTATGTTAGTGTGAGTGTGTGTCTGTGTCTGTTAGTCTGTCGTTTCGTGTGTCTGTTAGTGTGTGTGAGTGTGTGTGTGTGTGTGTGTGTCTGTTAGTGTGTGTGTGAGTTTGTGTCTGTGTGTGTATGTTAGTGTGAGTGTGTGTCTGTATGTCTGTTAGTGTGAGTGTGTGTGAGTGAGTGAGTGTGTGTGTGTGTCTGTTAGTGTGTGTCTGTTAGTGAGTGAGTGTGTGTCTGTTAGCTAGTGTATGCGTATCTGTCAGTGAATGTGTGTATTTGGAAGGCGGGGGAGTGGGTGAGGTGGCGGGGAGGGGGTCGGTGGCGGGGGGAGGGAGGGTGTCTGAGTTTTGTCCTGCCTAGGGCAGCACAAAACCAGGATACACCACTGGTTATTGTTATGGTTACTCCCAGGCTAGCTGGAAGCTGGCCGCTTGGATAGTCTGGATCCCAGCTTGGAGAGAGAGAGAAGCCACTTTAGCTCGATATCCAGAAGGATCTTGTAAGTGTAGAACAATCCCACTAGCTATTTTACAGCACAATATCAGGTCCAGGGACAGCCCCCTCTGGACCTGATGGGATACAGGGATAGCACAAGAGATCAACCAATGAGAATGCAAGGTATCATTTGAATTTGCTAGCGCCCAGCTTGGAGATAATGAATCCAACGGTTAGGGTAATACAATTATCTCCAAGCGCCTAAAACCCACGTTTATTTTACACATAGAAAAGAGATTAAAAATACATAACTCCAACATTTTAATATATACTTCGGTACTTTCACCATTCATTTTGTAGCTCTGGTCCGGGTGTACTAGTTCACCGAATAGCGCCCCAAACTCACGAACCATATGCTGGATTTCGTCGTGGTAAAGTCTGTTCGTATATCTGGTCGCAGGCTTGAGATGACGGCCATGTTTTTGGGTGCAACAATAGGCAGCGAGACCTCGGTGTCAACTCATTGAACTAATAACGGCCAGAGTTGTGCACGAATCCCCGCTCTCTGCCTGGATGTCGTCGCTGTTTGGGATACGAATTTAGCCCGCTGTGAAGGGGCACTTAACCTACGGTTAACCGCAACATTATACATTCTAATTGAGGCCACACGCCAGGTTGAAGGTGGTCCCCGTTCGTGACCCTTTCGGTAGTTTAACCATCGGGAGATAAGGCACGAACGGATATATCCTGGGGGCCGTCAATTAGCCTTGGGTGATCAATTGGTGGCACACTCTCCCAGCTGGGTGGTCGACCATTAGGTAGTTTGAGAGGTGACTGGGGTTAAGTGTCGGCACACGCCAGGAGCCGGGTGGTCTGTTGTTCGTTTAACGAACCGGTGTTTATAATCCATTCGGCAGAGGGTGCATAATTCAAGTACCGAAGCCATAGCCTCACAAAAGAGCCAACATAATGCGTATTTGTAACAGTTTTGTAACAGTTATATTGTACTCGTGATTTCTGAATGTATTATGTATTAATAGACATGTATATATTTTATGCATATTACATTATAAACAAATGTATTTTATATATATACAGTTAAACGTACTCACTGACACTCATCACTGTCACACGCATACACACATTCACTGACACATCCTCTCTCAACGACGCACCATCTCTCAATGACAGACATTCTTTGTGACACACAAACTCCCACTTACTGACACACTCCCACTGACACTTGCTCTGTCAATGATACCAACTCATTGACATACACACTTACTGACACACACACACACACACACACACACACTGACACATACTCTGTCAATGATTCAAACTCATTGACACACACACTTACTGACACACACACACACTGACACATGCTCTGTCAATGATACAAACTCATTGACATACACACTTACTGAAATCACCTTGTTCAAGTCTCTGGTTTCATTGGTAACCAGACCACAAATTAAAGCAGCCCACAGGGGTCCTCACTGAATAAGGTCCTTAATGCTCTGAGCAGCTGATTGTCAGCGCAGAGGGAGAGGGATTCCAGAAGGGGATATCGCTACTCTAGCAGGTGGAGCTAAGGAGCCACTCACCCGGGAGACCAGGCCAGGCAGAAGCGGCCCTCCAGGTGTCATCCTCCTCGACGGTGTCACCCAGTGAGGTCTGCACTCCATGAACTTACATAGTGAAGCCTCTGAAGATAGACAACTGTCTGCTCACAGAGAGATGGATGTGGGGTTGTACTTCCCTAAATAATGTAACATTCTCCAGTATTTTCTTAACCCATGAGGATGGTAAAAAGCTGGGGTAGCTGGGCCCTGCTTGCATTCAGGTGGGAGTAAAATCAATTTCAAAATAGAAAAAAAAAATTATAATAAATTGTCAAACCCTCTTTGGGTCTGACCAAGATCTATCAGTCCAGTGGTCTTAATAATGTAAGATATTTTAGGCTGCCTAGCAGATGAGACTGAGATAGGTGATTTTAAGTAGCCTTTTATAATTTAAAACTGTATTTTTGAGCGTGCTCTGTTCCTTAATCTGTGTTTTGTATAACACGTGGTCACACAACGTGGTTTCACAACTGCTGAAAAATTTATGTTTCGGGTGTGCCCTCAATTCCTCTTTTTCTCTATGTATGTTTGGAGTCCAGACCAGATTCCTTTTGGGTTGAGCACCCTGCAGGGGGTGCATCAGATGCCCCTTTGGAGGTCACCACAGGAAGGTATACATTTGAGGAGGTTTTGGATTGCAATGTCACTTTATTCATATTCTTTATTTGATATAGAGCAGGTATATGATGCACATAGTGAGTATATACATCAAAGCACTATCACTTTAATTATTTAATTTGATATACACTTTGGTTCATTTAGAATTCACAGTATTTGATTTGTCTCACACGTTGAAATTAGTGTAGGATGCACCAATATTTAGGTACTGTGACGTAGTGGTGGGCTTAACACAATATAGCCATATTGTGGAAATTAATCCCCATATTTGTTAGCTCAAATAGGGATCTTAAGTAGCCTTGAAAAATGTAAAATTGTATTTTTGAGTGTACGCTGTTGCCTAATCTGTATTATGTATACATTTTTATCTCTATGGCAGCACCATTACTGTGAAATGCATGTTCTGTGTGTGTTCCCCCTCACATCCATTTTTTCCAAGAATACCACTGGTTATCAAAGCCACGTTCCACTATTCAATAAGCTAGAAACTTTAAAAAAAAAAAAGATAAATGGGAAATGACCAATTATACATTTAAAGGGACACTATAGTTACCCAGACCACTCCAGCTCAATTAAGTGGTCTGGGTGGCAGGTCCCTCAGGTTTTAACCCTTCAGATGTAAACATAGCAGTTTCAGAGAAACTGCTATGTTTACATTAGGGGTTAAGCCAACCTCTAGTGGCCGTCTTCCTGACAGCCGCTAGAGGCGCATCTGCAACGCTGGATGCGAATTTCGCATCCATTGTGCAGAGCGTCCATAGGAAAGCTCCACTCGGGAAGGGGACCCTGAGGATTTAACTCCTTCAGCGCCACGGGAGGGGGACCCTGAGTGGGGGGGAAGTCTCAGGGCACTATAGTATCAGGAAAACCGCTTTGTTTTACTGACACTATAGTGATCATTTAACCCCTTAAGGACACATGACATGTGTGACATGTCATGATTCCCTTTGATTCCAGAAGTTTGGTCCTTAAGGGGTTAAAATGGAAAAAAATGCCATCTCAGTTCTTTTGGCTGGAAGATGCACCATGTGCTTACACCTTTTTAACATCAGTAGACGCACCAAATAGTGACATTTATGCTTCCATAAGAATACAATCATCATCCCCCCATATGGCGGTCTTGGAGGGTGATGTACACCAGTATACACATAGCTAACATGAACAATCACACTCCAGGTTAACAATAAGTGGCGCCAGAAAACCATGATGTTGTCGGCCTGTTTTTTGTATCAATTTAAAACTGAAGGAATCGACATTTAATAAATGCAGATCTATATTTAATTATACAATGATATTTAATGTCAGCAACTCTAACTGGAGATTGAAAGCAGTACAATATGATCTGATGTATTTCTTATGGTCTAAAGTTTTATTAGTTTTTGTATATTTTTTATATATTTATTATGTATTTTTCAGATTCCCAGGAAGGGATATAATCACACTGACGTAATTGGATTACAGAACAAAACACTTCCAAAATGAATAACAATTCTTGTTTATGGTACGAACAAACATACATTATTTTTTCTTCTTTTCTTTCCCGACTGTGTCACTTTCTGCAAGTATTGATCTGAATAAGAGAGTACAGTCAAATAGTACATATTATATATATAGAAAAGTATCAAAGATAGCACTCCAAGGACTTAATAAAAATGTACTTTTATTACCTTCACAAAAACAGCAAATTATCAACGTTTCAGCTTGATCCCCTCAAGCTTTCGTCAGGACACACTGTATAAACAAATAACCCCACATATATAGCATAAAATATCCCCAAGGGTGGGCATCACATTACTCTTCTCATAAATACCCCTAATGAATGGATTACAGAAATGCAGAAAGAGTATATTTCTCATTGAGGCCATCGGGGTGTACTGTTCTCAAAGTTCTGATCCAATAAAGTAATGTGATGCCCACCCTTGGGGATAGGCATGCATTTTTGTACTTCTCCTATACCATTTATATTCTGTTTATGCGAAATCCCATATGTGAGACTGAGATAGGGTACCCACCCGGAGGGATAGGCAAACTTTTCATTTACTCACAGTGATTATGGTCTAATCTATAGGGTTGTGCTTTCTCCCTTAATATCTAAATATATTGATCCACAAGTTACATTCTTTTTTGTTAAATTTGAGAGCATTTCACCACTGTCTTTGGGATAGTTCACTTCTGCTCTCTATGAGGTATATTGATTATATTTAAGAGTTTCAGGTTGTAGATAGAGGATTATTCAGTCTTTCATATATAGTGACATATATTATATACACTGGATATTACATATGTGGCACATTTGGGTTTAGTGCTGTTTTCTTTTCATTGCTTTCCCTTTAATTACAATATACAATTCCTTTTGGGCTTGTTTAATCTCTACGGAAGTCTCTTGATTTTGACCTCTTTTCTCAGTTAACCTCTAGCCTGTATATGATACAGCATGATAATCTATATAGATATAATCTATATAGATGTGACTTTATTTGACTGTTGATAATGCTAATTGTCATGTGATAAACTATTGATTGCATTCTCTAGTATTCTTCAATTTTGTCCTCTTTAAGAATCAGTTAGAGATTAGACAGTATGTTATCCAATATTCTGATAAACACCAGTGTCCTGTATTATGTATTTTCTATTTTTATGTTGGATTTGTGCCAATGATTTGATAGATGCATTTCCCCTTTTTTTCTGGACTTAATGTCTGTTCGATATATTGCAGCCGGTTTTATGAGACATAGTAACTACATGGTGATGAAAATTACAAGATTATCCTTTGTAGACAGCCGAGCTGGTATTGCTCTATTAGTTTAGCTTTATTCCTTTTTTGCCAACATCCACTGAACGTGATGCAGTTATACTGCTTTTAAACTTGTATGTTGATATAATTACATCCATGTGTTTATAGGTCCCCATGGTGACGACCCCTGAACGTGACGCCGTGCGGCTGTTGACGTTTTCGGGTAGCCCGCGGCAGTCCCGGTCCGAGCGTCCATGGAGTCGGATGTAACACAGGTGTGGTGAGTAAATATCATATTTTATGCTATATATGTGGGGTTATTTGTTTATACAGTGTGTCCTGACGAAAGCTTGAGGTGATCAAGCTGAAACGTTGATAATTTGCTGTTTTAGTGAAGGTAATAAAAGTTAATGTTTATTAAGTCCTTGGAGTGCTATCTTTGATACTTTTCTACATTTTTGGCTGACAAGCACCAGGCAACTAGATTTTCCATAGGTGGAGTGCAAGATTATTTTTGTTTTATTTATATATATATATACATATATATATATATATATATATATATATATATATATATATATATAATTTTTTTACATTTTTTTTTTTTATGCTTATATTCTTATTCTAATTCTTATTTTACCGGACTTCAGTATACTAGCTGGTGTGAGCCCTTCCAAAAGTTAGTTCTGTCATGGAAGTATAAGCGATAAAACATTTTAATATGACAGTGAATTACTGCTGAAAACCATTTACAAAGGCTGTTAGATGATAGGGTCTTACTGAAAAAATATAATGCCCCGAATTCCCAAGAAAGTGTTCTCTATGGCTCTTCTGATGTCCCGATTTCTCAAGCTGTAGACAATTGGGTTGAAGAATGGGGTTACCACCATGTACGTCAAGGAAAGACCCTTGTTAATATTTACAGAGTGATCACTGCGTGGAAATGTATAATTTACTGCTAAAGTGCCATAGTACACACACACTACAGTCAGGTGAGAGCTACAGGTAGAAAAGGCTTTGTGTCTCCCACTTGTTGACTGAATTTTGAGAATAGTGAGAACAATGGATACATAGGTGCCAATGATAAATGCAAATGGAGACAGAACAAGAGGAGTAGACGTCATAAAGGCCACTAATTCTACAACTGTCGTATCAGAGCAAGCGATATCTGCAACTGGAGCTATATCACAGTAAAAATAGTCAATGATGTTGGAGTCACAGAAATCCAGTTTGGTTAAGAAAATGTAGTTAAGAAAAACTAGTAGACATCCCAGAACCCAACATATGGTGACAATATGAAGCTGAAGTTTGAAGGTCATGATAGTTGTATAACGTAAGGGTTTGCAGATGGCAACGTATCGATCAAAGGACATGGCGGCCAAAAGCAAACACTGGGCTACGGTTGGGATACCTAGAATATAAAACTGTATAAGGCAACCAGATATAGGCATATGAACTTGCCCCATCAATATTAAACACAATATGTTGGGCATTATAGTTATGGTAAATACAATGTCAGACAATGACATCTGACTGAGAAAAAAGTACATAGCAGAATGAAGGCTTTTGTTGGTTATGAAGATTAGAATGACCAAAAGATTTCCAAGTAACGATGTTATGTTGATTAGCAAAAACAAAATAAATAATATAATCTTGAAGCTACGGAGGTTCCTAAATCCCAAAAGGAGAAATTCTGTGACTGCCGTCCGATTTCTTTCAAACATTTTCTGTTGACAACAAATAAATACAAATGTTTACAAATCTACTTCCTTATTCCCTGTTTAAAACTAATGTGGATATCCCCAAAATGCTTGATTATCTTTCTGTATTAAAGGGATGCTATAGTCATGGAGATGACTTCATCTCAATTAAGTCATCTGGGTACAGTCCTTTAAACCCTACAATATAAAACAATGCATGGTTAAATCCAACTTTAGTGACCATCTTCCTAGATGTGCTTCCAAATGATGTGCATTGAATCAAAGCTTTTCTAGGGGAAAGTTTGAAAGCATGCATGGTGCTCACCGCGCATGCCCAATAGGTCTCCAACGCTCCCCAATGCTCCCCAATGCTCCCCAATGCTCTGTTGTCACAAGAGGATTAGAGGTGAACACTGCTGAATGAGCTTTGTCACTAGAATAAAGTAAATAAAAAAATAATGGGTGTGTGGGAACCTGTACAGAGCGAGGACCAGGGGCGCTATAGCATTAGGAAAACAGGTTTGTATTCCTATATTCCTAATCAAAAAAGCATTCCTTCAATCTATACAACATCAACCAGAGGGCTATTTCTTCCATTTATAATGCTGTAAAACATTACTTACTGCTGCTTCTGAAATTTTGCCCTTAAGTATTGCTCTTCGTCTGTAGGGTATTTCCTGTTGTTAAACCCACCCTCTATGGTTGGTCTGTGAAAGAAAATCCTATATCTTATCTTTGTGATCAGCCATTGATACCTACTTTTACCCTGTAGTATTTTCTTTAAAAAATTTTTATCTTAGCTTGAGTGGGGTTACGGTACATTAGATTTGGATGTCAATGATGGAGATGGACACAGAATGGACACTAACCTCTGTTTGTACCATGTTAGCTGAGCATATCCTGTCTATAAGTTCTCCTCTCATGCCTAATGTGAATTTATGTCAGTTTATTGTGCATTGCATTTAATTTCACTATTTCCATAGCAGAACAGCATCTCTATATCTCTGGAAAGCAATTATTGGCCCACAAGGATAAGTGTGCCTCTTTATCTATTCCAAATGTTGGGCGGTATGTGCAAATCTGACATCATGGTGACCAGAAACAGCTAAGAGAGGGGTTATGTATTTAGTAAATAGCAATGCAATGCATTGTATATCATTATTATAGTATGTGACATGTAGCATTACTTTCAGTCTGATCACGCCTCCAATCAGAGTCTTGTGAATGTGGCGATACACAGTGTTTGCCCAAGCCACCATCTGTGTGTACCTGCTGCACTCTCATCCAGTCAATGCATTATGTTAAACGTTCCACAAAATCTATAACAGCTTAAGGGGAATGAGGATTTTCTATTTAGCAATATATTGAGAAGACCATAAATAGCTTGGACACCAAGGATGGGTGGGGTGGGGTGGGGTACCGAGGTAACTGTCAAACTATTCAAAACCATTCAAAATTTTATAAATACTGACCTTGGGATGGTGTCAGGGGACTCATGGCACCATAGCCACTATTGAGGCTTGTAGTAGATTTGGGGCTTAGAGTTTCCCTTTACTTAGTCCTCACTCAAAACTCTAAGAAGCTTCACCTCACTTGGAAGAATATAAGTGGGAATATCAGTCTCTGACAAGGCCTATGAGAAGCCAAAACAGTTGTCTCGTATCACTGTATTCATTCACAGAAGTAAGCTGGCTGCAACCTCCAATGTAGTCTGCATTCATGAGTGGGTTCAAATTGCAAATAGTACAGGTTCCATCGGTAATGCGTATAGTGTGCATATATCTAAAGGCACAAAGCAGCCAAACCTTGTGTGAGACCTCCTGAGTGGAAACGGATTGCAGGGTATTTGTTGTTCAAGTTTTTAAGCATTTACTGTTGTTGTCTCTATGTTGACTGGGTTTTTGGTTTTGGTTTCTGTTTATACATACTATCTTCGTGCAATTGTAATATTACTGTGGAATTCTTATAAATGTTACTTAAATACACCTAGAGCCTTTGCCCTCTCTGCCCACATACATTACTTCTGTGTAATATGAATAGCTTACCTTTTAATCTTCAGAGCATAACTCCAAAGCCCTGCTTGGCTACAAGGCATATATTTAAATTATTTCCACTTTATATGAGTACATTTTGACTTGTAGGCTACAGAGAATTGCTTGGATCTCTGTTGTATTGCAAAATGCATTGGTCGAGGTTCTATAAGCGGGAATCTGCACATCTACAAAGAAATGACAAAAAATCTTCATATATCGTTTTTTTTTCCGAAAAACTAGAACAGTAGATTAAATTATGAATGCTAATATTACTTAATAATTGTGATTTTTTTTTTCAAATGATAACATAAATGACAGTATGGTAATTAATTATATGACAAAATGGTACATAGAATATTCTGCACTGTAATCCTTAACTGCCTGTGTTAATGGACAAGTAGATACAATGTTACATAGAATGTATGTGACTAACAGAACCTCGTCACGGGCTCCTCGAGTAGACTGCTTGCCAGCCTCCTGCCCAGGACTATGGGCCCTGCAATATACCTTGCCCAATGCACTTTAAATCAAGTGATTTATGTACTTCTGTACTCCAGAAAGAGTCTGTAACGAAAATATACCCCAACTCGCAGGATTCAACTCAATAAAAGACAACACAGAGGAGAGATACGTCTACTTGACCTTAGAATGGCCGGACTCGACGTGTATGAGAGGAGACACAGTCAGGAACGATCCGAGGTCAAGGGCACAAAGAGACAGCGTAAACTAGGACTAGCCGGGGTCTGGTACACAGAGAACAGTAAGCCGGCAAACAGAACAGATAAGGAACAAGAGAAAACGTAGTCAGAAACAAAGCCAAGGTCAATACGAAGGAACACAACTGAACACAACAAGCGCTAAAGGGAACTGCAACAGAAACCACGATAGGGCAAGGACTAAGAGAAAATGGTGAGTATAAGTACCTTAGTAATTAATGTGATTGACTCCTGTCATATCCACGCCCCCAAAAGGTAAGTGTATGGGGAGTGTGGCATGACAGGGGCCAATGGGAGCCCTTTGCCAATTTAGGCTCCCACTGTTTCTTTAAGAGCGCTCTGAGATCTGCGGCGTGCTCTTAGATTCAGGCGGGACACGTGACCGCTTCTCGCGGTCACTGCCAGCCTTCCTGTTGCAGCCGTCGGATGAGCCGCGTGCGGCTCGTGCAGCAGCAGGACTGCGCGCGGCTCGAAGAGAGGACCGCGGCCGGTCCCTGGATAAGGTAAGTAACACTACAGAGACAGACCATTAGCACTGATCGCATCAAACTGTTTTGGGCATAGGACCATGTGCATGGCCGGTCAAATAATTGACTTGCATGAGAATCCCGAACCCCTGAACCAATCTGGGTGATTTTTGGATATGTTGGTCACCCAGATCGGGGCTATCAGGGGATGTGAGTTTTGTGGGGTTTTCATGTGTTTTGGGGTTTGTTAAATAGTATGTTTTTGTACCTGAGAGATAATTTAATTATATGTTTGTGTGCTCAGGTAATTATCTCTCAGGTACAGAGGAGGAGTATGTTAAATGTTTGCTAATAACCAGTCTCCTCTCAGATCCTCCTCTCAGAAATATATATCAGGAAACCCCTTGCATGGGAACTCACATAAAGAAGCCATGTGTGGCTCCCATTAAATAAGTTCTCCTTTACCCTCAACATAGAGCGTCGTCTCCTGCTTGGAGGGAACAGCTATATTCACTACTCGGGGAATTGCTATAATCACTACACTCCCCTGGATTAAAACAAGGTTCTACCTGCTCTACTGTCAGGATTAGGAGAGGCCTAACCACTGGAAGCTGGATCCCTGACTTGGGTCCAGGGTGGGTGGCGGACAGCGAGATCCCAGCCAAGCTGTAATGCTGGCTACGGGGACTACAGTGATGATGGTGTCTGGTGGAGTGCTTGGAAGTACTCAGCATTACTAGGAAGCAGCGATTAATTGAGGAACCCAGTTGGGGTGCCAGGCAGTCCACCACAATGTATTTAGTGTAGACTTGTGCATTCAGTTTCAAAGGGCAGGATTCATCAGATTTCTGAGCGATTGGAGGGTTATCTGAATTTAGGAACTCTGAAGAGCCAACGGGATACATCACGAGAAAACAAACTGACAAACAATGGACAACCATGTTAGTTTGTTTCGTGATTCAGAGTTCTGTCCGTGACATCAAAAAAAGGACTGATGGACGGTAAAAAGAAGATTGATAGTTAGGAACATCCACGCAATTATGATTTTATTTAAAGATCAAGTGAGAGTAACAATAATATAGATTTTTAAAAGAACTCAAAGTGAATTTCAAATTTAAGGTCAAGATAACCACACCGTAAACATTCTGTAAATCAACTAAGCGGTCAGTCCTGCTTCTCTGGCCTTAACCCCATTTAAACTGGCACTTGTGCATGCACGATTGCCAGGGTCTAAGCCCATAACCTGCAATTGTATATATGTGATTACATAATTGCAAATGAAATTCATTTATTGCAAACTAATTTTGTTTGCGATAGTTGTGCTCACACCGTTCAATCGTCAGATCTCTTGAGCTCTCCCACAGCACAGGCCAGAAAGTTCTAGAGATCTCCCTGCATGATGCTGTGCTGCTCACTCTGCAGGCTGCTCCTCTGGCTGAGAGCTATTAACTGCAAGTGCTCCTTCCTGGTCCAGAAACCAAAAGGTGGCATCAGATAGGAGACTTCACAAGCAGCCCACCGAACCACGTGGGAAGCTGTTGGACCACCAGGAAAACTAATAGACCACCAGGGAATAAGGATCAGAGCCATTCTCACCACAAAAAGGAAAGCAAGGAGGGGGACTCAACAGTATTGCAATATTTGCGATATTTAGGTCATATGCAAACAGTCAGTAGCAAGGTTTTGTGCTATGTTTTTAATAAGTGGACCTGAGAGGAGACTCATCATATGGGACCAAGTAATATATTCAATAATGGTGTTTGATAAAAGTCCAATGACTGTTGACTTCAAACAAGAGCCCACCCAGTTGGGCGGACTTTAAATTTGGAAAAATCTAATAGTGGGCGCTGCAGTGGTTTAGGGTGAAGACTATTTTTATATCGGTAAACTATAAAAATAGTCTTCACCCTAAACCACTGTAGTGATCCACCATTAGATTTTTTTTTCTAGATTCTTGCATGAAACAATAAGATTATGGTGTTTAAGCAGCTGGTTACTTAATTTTTCACAATTTGTGGTATACATTTTTACTGAAATATTAGCGCTGGTACATCACCCTTTGGACTTTAAATATGGACTAGCTGGAGAGGAGTTAGTGCTCTGAGGAAGCCGACAGGCGAAACGCTTCATCACGCACACACTACGTCACGCCGTCACATGGATCCGAGGTTAACCCCGCCTACTGGAAGTGTTCGTGCAGAGTGTTGGAAAGCCTGTAGTACCGCAGCCGGTGGCAGACTAGTAGGTCTAAGGACTCAGAGCACGATTAATCCGAGAGAAGGAGATGTTGTGGGAACGTTTTTAAAGGTTTATATGAAATTAAAGAATTGTGATTGCATCTTTTCTATGTGCTCAGTAACAGTAGATTTAATTATGACTGCTAATATTACTTAATAATTATGAAACATTATTCAAATAACATAAATGACAGTATGGTAATGAACAATATGATAAGAAAGTATTCATAAAATATTTTCTTTATGGGTCAATCATCGCTGGCATCCTCTCCTGCATCATTGACCCATAAGGAGATTTACACACACTGAGAAGTTAGAGCAGGCTCATCTGCTCTCCACTTGTGAGTGTTTCTTCACATTTTAGCTCAAATATTATTTATATAGGATTACACGAAGTGTTTTTTCTCAGTGTTTTTGTCTTTGAGTTCAACTGGATGATACAAAGCTGTCTACAATTCTAAGCAGTATGTTATTGTAAGTGCTTTATTTTCACTACATGCACTTTGGTAAAATTTTTGCACAGTATTGAGAATTTATTATGTGTTGCACCAAGACATTTTATACATTTATGTGCACTAATATATAATATAAAATCATGATTAAACTGTTTAAAATTGTTATAGTCTTAAAGACACAGCGCACCTTTATGCATTTAAACATACGTTTTCAGGACACCCAGAATACTCTGATTCTGGGGGTGTTCTGGGGGTGTTTTTTTATGCAAACCCTTTGCTAGTGAAGGGGTTAAATTTAAAATTCGATTTGAATTCTCACTTTAGAATCTATCCCTGTTAGTGATTCTGCCAAACTAAACATTTTCACTGAAACCAGTGTAATTGTTACTTCGTGAATAAAACATACGTATCAGCAACATTTATTGTTATACAGCAAATGTGACTTAGATAGAAACTAGCAAACATTGTATCTATTCTTAAGAATACTGTGAATAGAGACATGGTTAATTATGCGCAATGTACGTTTAAATTATATTTTTACGGTTTAACTAAAACTGAAAATAATTGGGTTAAGTATCTAAATTTGAGTGTCTGTGTTTTGATTGATTCAAAATCAGAATAAAAATGCATTTTCTTTTTCATTTTTTTCATTTTTTTGTGACACATTTATAAAGATTAGCTTAAATTGGTTGATGATACATGTTTAAACGTGATTAAAACAAGCACTTTGAGAAGTATTCATTAAATCAAGAAATAAAAGTGAATTTCAAATTGAAGACCAAAATAGCAGAACCAGAAAAATACTCTGTCATCGATGCATCCAGTTCGTCTACTTTTGTCTTACATTTGAAATTCACTTTGAAATCTCACTTTGGTGAATAGCCCTGTCTGTGCTATATTATTGGTATTTAATATAATTTCTCCTGTTTGTACTTTCTTAAAATTATGTTATATTAAGTCATGCAATTCATTATATTAAATACCAATAAAACAAGTATTATTATTATTATTATTATTATTATTATTGCAATTTATATAGCGCCAACAGATTCCGTAGCACTTTACAATATTATGAGAGGGGATTTAACTATAAATAGGACCATTACAAATAAACTTACAGGAACAATAGGTTGAAGAGGACCCTGCTTGATCGAGCTTACATTCTATAGGAGGTGGGGTGTAAAACACATTAGGACAGGAATTTGCAATCAAATAAGGTGGACTGCCCTTTAGGAGAGGGCAAGAGACAGGTATGTGAGGTATTGGTTAGTCTTGGAGGCCATAAGCTTTCCTAAAGAGATGGGTTTTAAGGCACTTCTTAAAAGATGCAAGACTAGGGGAGAGTCTGATGGCGGTAGGCAGGCTATTCCATAGGAAGGGAGCCGCCCGCGAGAAGTCCTGCAAGCGCGAGTTGGCCGTACGAGTGCGGACAATGGACAGGAGGTGGTCACGGGCAGAGCGGAGAGACCGAGAAAGGACATACCTATGGATCTGTGAGGAGATATAAGAGGGGCTAGAGTTGTTCAGTGCTTTATAGGTGTGAGTTAGTACCTTGAATTGACTCCTATAGCATACAGGAAGCCAATGTAAGGACTGGCAGAGGGGTGAGGTGTGAGAGAAACGACTAGAGAGAAAAATCAGTCTAGCAGCAGCGTTCATTACGGACTGTAGGGGTGCAGTACGGCTTTTGGAAAGACCAAACAGGAGAGGGTTACAGTAATCCATGCGGGAAATTACTAGAGCATGGACAAGCTCCTTGGTAGTATCTGGTGCAAGAAAGGGGCGGATGCGGGCTATGTTTTTAAGATGGAATCTACAGGATTTGGCAACATGCTGGATGTGAGGCTCAAAGGTGAGACCAGAGTCAAGTATGACGCCAAGACAGCGTGCTTGCAAGGATGGACTGATGTTGGTACCACAAACTTGAAGGGATAGCGAAAGAGGAGGATCAGTATTAGGAGGAGGAAAGAAAAGGAGCCAAGAGAGGCAGTATAAAGAGAAAATAGAAGGGGACCAAGGACGGAGCCTTGGGGGACTCCAACCGAGACAGGGCGAGGGGAGGAGGTATCATTAGAAAAGGAGACACTGAATGAGCGTTGGGAGAGATAAGAGGAAAACCACGAGAGGACAGAGTCACAGAGACCAAGCGATTGAAGAGTTTGAAGAAGGAGAGCATGATCAACGGTGTCAAAGGCTGCTGAGAGGTCAAGAAGAATTAGTATGGAGTAGTGGCCTTTGGATTTAGCTGCGATTAGGTCGTTAGTGACTTTGATAAGGGCAGTCTCTGTAGAGTGGAGAGGGCGGAAGCCAGATTGAAGGGGGTCAAGGAGAGAGTTGGAATTGAGGAAATGAGACACACGGGTAAAGACAAGTCTTTCCAGAAGCTTTGAGGAAAAAGGGAGCAGGGATATGGGACGGTAGTTAGAGAGGGTGGATGGGTTGAGGGATGGTTTTTTTAGTATAGGTACTACAGTGGCATGTTTAAGGTCAGCAGGGACGATGCCAGAAGAGAGCGAGCAGTTGAAGATGTGTGTTAGAGAAGGCACGAGACAAGTGGAGAGAGATCTGATAAGGTGAGATGGGACAGGATCGAGCGGGCAAGTGGTGGGGCGAGAGGAGCAAAGAAGAGCAGCCACCTCTTGGTCAGTAGCTGGGGAGAATGTCTGAAGGGTAGGAAAGGCATGATCTATGTGTGATTGAGAAACAGAAAGGCAAGGAGGGGAGAATTCTTTCCTTAGCTGTTCAATCTTGTCAGTGAGTAACATGCAAAGTTATCAGAAGTAAGGTTAGTTTTGGGGGTGGCCACAGCAGGGCGAAGAAGAGAATTAAAGGTGTCAAAGAGACGCCTGGGGTTGCGGGAACATGAACTAATGAGAGAGGAAAAATAGGACTGTTTGGCAAGGGCAAGGGCTGCACTGTATGAACACAATACGAATCTATAAAGGAGAAAGTCTGATTGGGTACGAGACTTCCTCCAGGAGCGTTCAGCACAACGGGAGCATCTTCGCAGGTAGCGCGTTGATTTAGTATGCCATGGTTGGGGGCGGGTCCTCCTTGAGGTGCTTGTTTGGAGTTGCGCTCCAACGTATCCAAAGTATTAAAGAAGTTATTAAAAAAATACTTTCAAAAAACAGTTAATCAACAAAAAAGTTAAAAATAGCAGCATCTGAAAAAGTGTAATAGCTCCAACACACTGAAATCCTATAGTAATATATACAATATTAAAGTGTGCTGTGCCTTTACTAAATGTGACAACACAATTTTCTCACACTAATTGCAAGCTGAACGAATTGCTCATATATGAAAATCTTTGCAAACAAAGTTAACTGCCTATTTGCATATATTAGTACTTCCAAATAATTTTAGCGTGTGGAGATTTTGTTGGCACAATTATTAAAGGTACAGCACACTTTAATAATTGGGGTTATATGATTTATTATATTAAAAATATAACTCACAAGTGTAACTTCAATTTACAATGAAAAAATTATTTTAAGTCCATTAAATAGATCTATCATATAAAAACACGCAAGCCATTTTGTATAGAAATAATGAAAAAAACAACTTTGATATTCTAAAATGATTTAGAAGGATGCATATTTTAGTAAAATTCATAATGCTGATTAATACGTTTATTTAATGCTGGTACCTCGAACCTCCAGTGATAGTCAGTAAATAGATCCGCTCAATGTAGAAATGGAGAATTTATATTTTAATGTTATTGTCATTGGGACGTGTCCCTAAATCCCTCAGATTATTAATTTCCTATTTCTAATTATCACAGGACATGTTTGTGAGAAACTGTTTGTTAATTATAATATTAACCCTTGTTGATGTTTAATATGTGCCAAACTGTTACTGTTTTACATATTGTTTGCTAAGGTTTTGTAGTGGAGTTTTTGTGTGTGCGCTTGTCTATAGATGTAAATATACTATAGCTTTAATGAAAAATAAAGTTCTATCTTGTATTTGTGATATTGTAGAACCCTCCACACCGTATATGTCATATATCTAATCTGTTAATGTGACCAATAAGAGGCGCTAAGATAAGGCACCAACACCACAGCTGGTGTTCAAAGTCATTGACTGGGCTCCGTAACTGATAGGGAGCTCTTAAAGTGGTCTGTACCTGATATTGGTGCAGATGGTGGTGCTACCCCACTGGACCACCAGGAATCCATCTTACCCTCTCTCCACTGGACTGCCAGGGAAGGTAAGCAAGAGGGTGTGCGGGTGGAAAGATACACGCACACAACACTCAGCCAGCACACATAGACACACTCAGCCCCCATAAAGCTCTCAGCCTCCTCCAAACACACAAGACTTAACCACTCCACACACTCAAACACAACCATGAGTAAGCACACAAGACTCACCGAAACAGAGGCCAGAGCTCTAGGAGGAAACCAATCTGGCACTCTACCTATGACCCTGGGATATGTTATTGTGGCTGGGCAACCTTAATGGGATTGTTTAAAAGTAGCAGTGGCCGAGGGTGTATTGTGTGGGGTTTATTCACTAAATGTTACAGCAAAGTCTGTCTTTTTCATTTGGCTCATTTTCACTGATAAAATTCCTTCCTGGTTTCCTTTATTCACTATTAAACAGATTGAAACCACATTAAGCAGCATGTTTCCCAGCTAATTTTAAATGGATCTCATCTCATGCTCCAAATTCAATGTGAAAGATGAGTAGATTTTGGGAAGGATTAAGAGTTGGGGTTTATTTATGGGGTAAGGGGTGTTTGTTGTTAGTGTTAAGTTGATTAGAAGGACACTTTGGACCCATAAAGCACTTTAGCTTGCTGAAACGCTTTATGTATGATGATTCTATTTCAAGTTCTTGTTACACCCTCCTGGCTGTCAATCAGACAATTGGTCCTCTTACTTCCTGGTTTGTTCAGCTCGGTGAAAATAAACTCAAGAGGCAGCAATTGTCAAGAGCACCTGCCTTGAAAAGACTTCTCAATGAGCACCATTGGAAAGTCTGTGATTGGACAGCCAGAGAACATCTGGGGGGGGGGGGGGGGGGGGTGTTAGAAGTGAAGGGCTTGCATAGGCTGCAGACACAAGTTCTGCTGCTTCTTCAAGCAGTTTTTTGATATTCCTTACCAATGAAAAAATGCATGATTAAATGCTTAAAATATACAATACACGTGGGATTCAGCAGAGTCCCAGAAGTAGGACGAAATGCGTAAGACCATATCTTTCTTTTTTCTTGTAATTTTTATATTACCATTAATCCCTTTTTAATCCATCTACCTCTCGGAGGCCTGCATGGTTCCTGATACCGGTTGATACCTGATCCTGTGAGGGAGGCACCATTAGAGCGCATATTACTCCAATTTCTTGTGAGTGCAACCTATAGCAGGGAATATTATATTTCCACTAACTGTATAACGCTATGTTCTTTTTATTTATTATTCTTTAGGTATGTGACGGATCGCTGGCACTCTGACCGAATACCTCCACCAATCGATGCTCCTAGTGCTTGCCCAGGACTCCAAGCACTCCACCAGACACCATAACCACTGCAGACCTCACTTCCAGCGATGCAGCTGCGCCGGAGTCTCGCCGTCCTCCGCCCACCCTGGACCCAAGACTAGGATCCAGCTTCCAGTGGGTAGACCTCTCCTACTCCAGAGAGCGTAGCAGGAACAATCTCTTACAAGAGCTTATACTCAGGGGAGTATTGTGATTATAGCAATCCCCAAGAGTGTAGTTATCCAATCCCCCAAACATGACATGAGCCAAAACTTCATGAAGGGGTAAAGCAGGTCTGTTTAATGCAAGCCAGCACTTACAATTTATACACACATTTAAACCCCCAACAGCCTCATTTACATACAATAGGTTACATAGATTACTATATTACAAGGAAAGGTGGGGTCAGACAATATGGGCTGATGGGAGATTGAGGAGGGATAAAGAAGCCAGTTTAAACTGGTCTGGCAGTGTCCCTGGGACAATGCCCTGCTGGGGAAACAATAGGACAGGAAAAAGGGGGAGAGGGAGAGGCACAGACAAGCAATACATTTAACATACTCCTCCTCTGTGTCTCAGAGATAACTAATTACCTCTAAGTACAGAAAAACATACAATTTACAAACACCTCAGAAGTACCCCAAAGATCCATGGAAACCCCACAAGAGTCACATCCTCGGATAGCCCTGAACTGGGTGACCAACATATCCAAAAATCACCCAGATCGGTTCAGTGGTTTGGTTTTTCCATGGAAGTCACTTTTTATCATGTCTTTTTGCAGGGCCCATAATCCTACGGCAAGAGGCTGGCAAGCAGGCCCTTCCAAGTACCAGTGGCGAGGTTACTTTCGCAACAAGGTATATTAGCTGAATCCCACATGTATTGTATATTTTTGGCTTGTTTAGACGAAACACTATTTGGGAGGTGTTTGGTGGGAAGCTGTTTCTGTACAATTGATAAGTATATTTAATATTTTTGTACATCCCCTTTTGTTGTATCATAATTAAATGCTTGCATGTTTTTATATTTACTAAACATGGATTTCCTTTATTTTTTTTCTTTGCATTTGGCCAGTGGAGTGTCCGTTTAGGTTGGGGTGTAGGGTTATGGAAATAAATCAGGCATAACAAATCAGGCCAATTGAGGGCATTTGGTTTCCATTACCATGTTTGTGAATAGCTGAAATACATGCATATTGAGGTTAAACTGAATTTGCAGCTAACTGAAAGACAGCTGAATAATAGTGCAAATAGGGCAGAAAAAAACGAATTTTCCTTGTGTGAAGAGCTAAATCAGAATCACATTACAAACGTCTAGTAATCGTTCTACAGTCTGACTCTAATCCCCTTTTTCCCACGCCGGGCTGGTCTTGCCGTGACAGGCTCTGCCTCCATGGCTAAGATCCTCAATCTTGATAATCTCAGCCAATCCAGTGCTTTCCCATAGGAAAACTTTGAAAGTCTATTGCCCATGCTCGGCAAAACGCCGTGTTGTGTCAGTCTGCTGAGGCAGTGTTTACATTGAAAAGCCTGCAGGGACATGCTGCAGACACCAGAACCACTACATTAAGCTATAGTTGTAGTCGGGGACATAAGCCGTAAAGTAGAATAAGTATACAAGAATATTACAGTCGGTTGTGGTGTGCCAGAACCAAGGTATAGGGTAGGTCTGTAATAAAAGAGGGCCTACCCATGAATGGTTATAGAGGGTTGTGGTGGGAGGGATGAACCCAGCGATTCCAGTCCTGATTAGGAGGGGGCCTGAGCTTTTATAGCCGGGTAACCCCTCCCACAATTACAGGCTACGCCTTTATATTTGTAGTCGGGGACATAAGCCGTAAAGTAGATATTGCATTCGGTTGTGGTGTGCTGAAATCGACGTATGGGGTAGGCCTGTAATAAAAGAGGGCAAAAAGGTTAGAGTAAACAATTCACTTTATTAAACATTGGTTACATAGCTAGACCTTTGAATTCTGATCTTAATTCTATTTCTGGTTGTGGAATGTAAGTGGCGAATACAGCAGACTTCCACCGGCCTAATCTTTTAATTATGTGAGTGGGTACGTTGTGACTTGAGGCTGCCGAAGCGGCTCCAATTCTGAACGAGTGTCAAGAAAATCCTGTGGGGTCGAAACCGAGTCTGATGAACAGAGTTCTGATGTACTGAATGAACTTGCAAACAAAATATACACAAGGTGTATAGTTGTGTAGGCGCTTCTAACTTAAAATAGACAATAAAAGTAAGTGTGACAGAAAGGTGTAATCCCTTAACACCTAAAGGTAAAGTGAAACAATTAAAATAATTCACACCCACTTAGGAAAATATACAGAGTAAAAAGGATATACCACCTATTGCAGATATAGATATGGTGGTTACATCTGTAAAACAAATGAGACATACATAGTGTTTTCCATATAGGTGTAAACAAACAATTGTATCATATGAGGATTGAACTCACAAGGATGGAGCCTCTTAGGCTCTATGTACTTCGCTCTCGGGTGCCTATTCAGGCTTTCGATAATTTTCAGTTGAAGACCCAGACTCCACAAATTCAAGAGTAAATAAGGGTTTATTAATTGATGAAATATTATATAAAATATTAATAATATAGGACAAAAATAGGCAGATATATGTATAAAATACAGCGTGGTATGGTACTGCAATAATGGCCAAAATTAAAAGCAGCAAAGCACCACAGCATATACACAAAGTAACAATACCGCCAAATGAAAGTCCCAGTAAAAAGTCCAGTAAAGTGCAAACGCGTTTCAGCCCTAGATAGGGCCTTCGTCAGTGCTAAATTCCTGGAGAAACTTCAGGGCTTAAGTAGCCCCCATGATAAGTCCAACTGCATCCAGCTGTGCTTCAGAAATGCCGCCGGCCACATCACTTCCGGTTTCGAAAAAAAAAAAAAAAAAATATTTCTTTTTTTTTTTTTCCTTCTTTTCCTTTTGTGACTTCCGGTTGGATGCGGTCATGTGATGTATTTGCGTTCCACCATGCGTTCCACACTCGGGCATGGTGGAATTGACTACAGAAAGTGTTCATATTGAAAGAGGGCATTTGCCCAAACAAATAATACAATAATATAGTAAAATAAATAAACAAATTGAGTAAGCTGTGAATAAATAAATCGGAATAGAAATATAAAATACAAAATATTTGTTAATATAGGTACATATAAAACATCATATATAAAATAGAAGAAATGTAACTCAGGGGGATGTGGAAGGGAGAGGAAACGTCCTAGAAGAAAAGATTTTAATATAAAAATGTAAATATATTTTTGTCCTATATTATTAATATTTTATATAATATTTCATCAATTAATAAACCCTTATTTACTCTTGAATTTGTGGAGTCTGGGTCTTCAACTGAAAATTATCGAAAGCCTGAATAGGCACCCGAGAGCGAAGTACATAGAGCCTAAGAGGCTCCATCCTTGTGAGTTCAATCCTCATATGATACAATTGTTTGTTTTTACCTATATGGAAAACACTATGTATGTCTCATTTGTTTTACAGATGTAACCACCATATCTATATCTGCAATAGGTGGTATATCTTTTTTACTCTGTATATTTTCCTAAGTGGGTGTGAATTATTTTAATTGTTTCACTGAATGAACTTAGCAGTAGTTAAGGGGTAACCGTGTAATGAGAGTAGTGGGGCGTTTTGACTGAGACATGTGAGGGTAGCCAGAAAGGTGTTGAATACTGCGACGGGGCACCACTGATTGCCGGTGGGATAATAGCAGATCTTGGTAGGTGGGCCTAGTTGATTCGTTTGTGTGTGATCTAAGGTGAGTATGTAGTGATCTGTGTGTCTTTGGAGGTTTGTAATCTTAAGGTACTGATGATGACAAGAAACACTATGGTGGTGAACTCGTTTGGTCATAGGAAACCATAAAAAGCTAGATAAGTCGCTGTCTTGATAACTAGGTTGGTATTGGTTTCAAATGGTTTGGAGTCCAGGATATTGGAGAGTGCGCGAAACTTGGGACCGTCTACCGGAAGTCTGGAAGAGGTAGTGGGTAAGTCTAATCTTTGTATGCCTTTCAATATGTTTTTCACTGGATAGGAAGACATGAAGGGTTTTGAACTAGGGTAGGCACTAATGATGTGGTGTTGAATACCAGAGAGATACAGTTTTATGGTGTTTAATGCTAATTTAAGGTTAAGGTGGCAAAAGGAGATAAATGCAATAATGGAATCTAGTGAATGAGTGTCACTTATCTGATGATCTGTCGTGAATTTGGTGTATATCGTGAATGCTCGATTGTATGCACGGGATGTGTTTGTGGATAGGGCTGCTCCGGCTAGGTATCTGCTCTCTCTAGTCCAGGATGAGGTCTTGGAATGAAGGGGTGCTGACCGGTCTGGAGTTGGCTGTGGGGTGTGTCCTGAAGAAAACTTGTAAGTTAAATCGAGACAACGCGTCAGCGGCTGTATTGGTGTTTCCTGGAATGTGGATGCATGTGATGTGAAATTGTCGTGTCGCTGCTAACCAAGTTAGCCTTCGGATCAATTTCATTATGGTGAGTGAGGAGGATCTACCCTTGTTTATTATGTCACAGGCTGGTTTGTTGTCGGAAAAGCATTTTACTGCTTTCCCCTGCCATAAGTGTCCCCATACTCTGGCGGCTGCCACAATCAGAGAGATTTCGAATAGGGCTGATGTAGTGTTAAATGAGGGCAAACCTAGGGTTTCTACTGGCCAGGAATCTCTGAACCAGTCATTGCGATAGATTGCCGTAAACCCTGTGTGAGCTGCGGCATCGGTCCAGATGACGGGTGAGGAATCTGATAAAGGTGTGATGAACATGGCTTTCCCATTCCAATGAGATAGGAACCGTAGCCACATGAGTAGATCTGCCCTGGCGTGAGCTTCTAGTGATAAGGTGCTGGAGTCGGTATTGAGTAAAGGGAGAAGGCACAACAATCTGGAGATGAACGGCCGGCCTTGAGGAATAATTTTCATAGCGAAGTTCAACGTGCCCAGTAAGAATTGTAGGTCTGACCTGGTACACTTGTCCTTCACCAGAAAATACTCTACCATCTCAATGATATGTCGCACCTTCTCCCCTGGTAGACTAGCCTGTAAGGTAACAGTGTCTAGGTGAATACCCAGGAATGTAAGTTTTGTGGTAGGGCCTATTGTCTTTTCTTGAGACAGTGGTACCCCCAATGCTGCAAATAGGGCCAAGGTCTTCTGGAGACTAACTGGAGAGGACTTAGGTGGTTATATCGTTAGGAAGTCATCCAGATAGTGCAGAACTGCGGGGCAGTGAGTGATATTGAGAAGTACCCAGCATAGTGTGTCAGCAAATATGTCGAATAATTTTTGGCTGCTTTTTGCTCCGAAGGTAAGGCGGGTAGCAAAGTAGTATTTGTTCTCCCATTTGATGCCATGCACATGCCACAGGGATGGGTGGATGGGTAAGAGCTTGAAAGCATTGGAAATATCGGTTTTACCCAACCAGGCTCCTACCCCTGCCCTAAGAATGGATTGAATGGCATCGTCTACTGTGGTGTATTGTAGGGAAAACTCCTCCGAAGGTATTAATGAATTGATGCTGTGGGGTTGCTAAAGAATGCGGAGCGGACAAGTCGTAAATAAGTCTCTTTTTATTGTTGGACTTTCCAGTGGCAATACCTATAGGGTTGGTACGCCAACTGGCAAACGGAGGGTGAGAGAAGGGGCCCAAGATAAACCCGTTAGTCAGTTCAGTCTTGAGTAGTGACTGTGTGGTGACTGGGTCAAGGATAGCTGACTGTAAGTTGGGACGTTCGTGAATACCTGTGGGAAGTGTAACTAGGCCCGTGTGGAAACCCTCAGTGAAGCCTTGGATGAGGAAGTTGACTAAGTGAAAGGAAGGGTGTGCCTGGAGGTAAAATGCCAGGTTGTCAATGCTAACTTCGGTTAGTCATTGTTTTGGGTACAGACGATTGGGGCACATAGTTTTGGCATGTGCCCTGAAGCAAATTGAGCAGACGTGCAGCAGTCTGCATGAGCTAAATCCACAACTTCTCGAATTGAAGTTGTTGCAGATCTGTCCTTTTCCAAGGTATACTATGGGTCTGCCCAACTTGTCCTTCAATCCTCTGTGTTCTGCAGTGGAGGAACCGAAGGAAGCACGACTAGTGGTAGGAAGGTTAGGATCGACTGGGCACAAGTTGGTGGAGTGTGAGATAGAGGTGCACAGTGCACAGGATGGAGGCTTTTGGCCAGCGAAGTGGCGGCAGAAAAGTTCTGTATCCAGGTTACTCCAGTTGGTATGAGTGTTAAATTAAGTAAGGGATGCTGCCGCCTTGGCCAAAAAGGATTTATGATAATCGTAGAAAGAAAATTCTTCATACTTGTGCCCTAGGTCCACCAACTTGTGCATGTACAAGTCCAATTCCTCCATACGGATATTTTTTACTCCAAAGTGTTTGTCAGAATTCTCCTTGGATCAATGTGAGAGAATAATATATTACAGCATCTGTGAAATCAATGTCAGATAACACATGAGAAAACACACTGATACCTAGCAGTACTTTATATAATAAGCTTAGCAATACTGTATGAGCACCGGACTGGAAAATAAGACAACTAGAATATTCCATAGAGCTCCATGGGCTCCTGACATAAATGTTTGAAGCATTTAGATCATAAAATACAGGTAGCGCTCAAATAAAAAGCTAGATAAATAGAGATATGGCAGAAAAAATCCAATATGATAATAACAATATTTACCAAGGACATACACAAATATTTACTAATAACAATATTGGCACCAAGTCCCAAGAGTGTTATTTTCTTGCTAAAAGAAGAACATCACAAAAGCTTCCAGTCAAGGTTGTGGTCATTGGGACATGTAAAATGAAGCAGAAAAAAAACAAACAAACAATAGTGTAGTATATCAGTGCATACAGAGATACAGGCGACATACTGTCACGTATTCATCCGCACATAAAAATGTGGTTAACGGCATTTACTGTCCTGACAGGAAAAGGTGTGCCAAGCAACATTACCGTCCTGACAGGAAAAGTTGGGCCAAGCAACATTACGTTCCTGACAGGAAAAGTTGTGCCGAGCAACATTACTGTCTTGACAGGAAAAGTTGTGCCAAGCAGCAATCATGCACTTGGAAACCTGGTAATTACTTTTGGAGTCAAAGGCCGGTTACAGACCATCGGATCCAGAGGAGGGGTACTTAAACAGAATTCTCCTCTTGCTCATTGCCCTGTCGAGGTTTCATGCCTATGGTTATCCAAGAGTGCGTTCCTGATCCGGATTTTCTGGTATTGGACTTTGGCTTTGTTTTGACATCCCTGATATCTGGTATCCTTGACTTTTGGCTTTCCCTCATCTTTGTGTCTGATTTTGTGTCCCTGACCTCGGCAAGTATTTTGACTATTCTTGGAGACGTTAAGTCTGGCCTTTCTAAGGTCCGGTTATACGTCATACTTAGTCCTAGGTGTGACACATTACTGAGTGCTAGATCAACTTGTAATCCTGACACATACACATGTAAATTTTCCAACTCACATTTTTCAGAGCTATAAGCCAGCATACAGTGGTATAAACTCCACTTATAGATTGTATAGATGTATGGCACTTTCCCATCTGCAGCAAATTATTCTCCTTATGGATCACCCAAAAGAAAAGAAAACAAACAAAAATAGTGCTCTCTGTAGGTAAGTATAAGGGTAAGGAGAAAGTAAAAAAAAAATACCTATTTAAATTGTTTGGAGCAGAGGATCTGCTCATGGTACACAGCATGGGTGGTACAATCCCCACCTGAGATTCTTTGTCCGAGAGCCGGGGATGATAATCAGGATGCCAGATAAAATAAAAAAATTAAATAATAAAAGTATATGGTTCGGCTCCTGTGCCTGAAATCACAAACACCTAGTCCTATTTAACAGCAGCACATTCTACTCTTACTGATATTTCTGTCATATCTCAATATTTATTTAGGTATTTTATTTGAGAGCTACTTGTATGTTATGCCCTGTTTCACTTCTTAGGGATTAGAGGGAGCCCTCTAGTTTTCAGGTGAGCTGCTACCATTTGTACCTCTGTTCAGTTACCAAGTGCTTATCCACGCTCTTATCTCTTTGATTTGGTGCATTTAGCATATTGTTATTCTTTAACCTCCATTGTGATCGCTGAGATAAACTCACAAGGCTAAATGTAGTTGTGATATTGGGAATTTATCTTGTACGCAAGATCTGGGAAAAATCACCAGTTTGGGGAAACTGAATCAAATGAAATCAGCCACCAACTTGGTAAACAAGTGTAAAGTTATTGACTAAAGTGGGAATTGACAGGAATTTAAGTATATTTCATATTTTAGTCTTAAAAAGCCGTAAATAATGTCCGACGTGGGGACATTTTCCTGTTTGGCTATTTTGTCTTAAATTTGAAATTGAATTTGAAATCACTTTGAATTCTTGACAATTCACACATTAGCGAATAACCCGGACAATATTTAATGTAATAAATTTAAATAAAAATGTAGAAACTCAAAGCCTCTCTCATTTCGGCAAATAAAAAAATATATTTATATTTAAAAAAATTTATCAGAGGGAGAATGCCTCTGGAGCCCTGAGCTGATTTAACTAATATTTCCAATTATCTGGGGGTTTCTTAATGAGATTTTGTTTTCTAAACGTATTTACTATTATAACCTAAAATCTGTTTATTGTTTAAGAATTACCTCATGAGCGGTGTTTACTAAACACTGGATTTTGTCCGAATGCACAGAATCTGACGAAATTGACCGAATTCTGACCGCATTGTCAATTAGCAGATTTTCTAAAGCCAAATGCGGTCAGGATTTGGCTGGTTTGACCGATTTTTAACATTCGTTCTGAAGTGTCGATAAAATCAGTGATTTTTGCATCCAAACCAATTTACAGCATCAGAGTCAGAGATTTATCAACAGCCGCATAGCGACCGAAGATAAACTGAATGCATCCGGCATCTGCAAGTGAATGATAATTTGAAGAACTATTTGCTTGCTGGCAAAGCTTGCAGCCAGTGGAGAAATGTTTTTAAAAAATATTTGGGTCTGGCCAGCACTTGCAAATATAAAAGGGTGGCCAATAGTCCCCTCCACTGGCCTAACAAAGGGACTACGGGTAGGGGCCCAAATGCTAATAATAAAAGGGGGGCCTAGAGTCCCCCTGTCTTCCACCCATTAGGTAGACAGCCAACTACTAATAAAATAGGGGGTAATGGACATGCCATTGTCCACACCCCATATAATAGTATGCCTCCTCCTGGGTGACTAGGTTTCACAATGACCTAGCCACCTCCCTAAAATAGATTCAAGACCCTACATACCACCCCTCATCCTAAAAATGGTCAGGAAGAGGTTGTGACGAAAATGGACGTGCCATTTTTCCCCCCAGAGGTTGTTGATGTTTTTTTAAGCACACAAAGTTGTTTTTGCTGACTTGCTTCTGTCTCATTATTTGTCTAACACTTGTCATTTCTCAGTGGGAAAGGTTTGTTTTACTAACAGTATATCCTGTCCTTCAAGTGTGGTCTAAGAAAACCTAGATATGGACACCTCCCATGCCTTCCATATTCTTGCTTTACTAAGTGCCCAGAAAAGTCACTGCAGAGTATAAATCAGTCATTGTATGCTTCAATATTAAGTAAGGATGTACTAACCTACAGTTAGTTATTTTTTTTTTTTTTTTTGTATTCACTTTATTAACAATGGTTTTGTAATAAATTTGTAACCGGTATGTAAGTTGTGGCTGAGACTACCCCAAGACAGAAATGCATTTCTCTGCTGAGCTGCCTTCAGCATAACAATTTCAGTAAACAGACTCTCTAAGAATCTTCCTAGTGTGGTCTGACTTCGTATACAGCCCATCAATCACTTACAGGGTTAATAAATCTAAAACCAGTAATAAAAAAATATTATACTTACCATCTCAAGTCTCCTTTCTTGTGATTCTTCTTATCTTCAGCCCCCAAAAATGTCAATTTAAAATCCATAATTCCCGACACCACTAGTTAAAATAGAAAAAAAGCCTGATGCAAAAAAAAAGACAGAACAAATCAAAAATGTGCCGCAATAAAAAATAATATATCTTCACCCATTGAAGGCTCTCAAGATTTCCCTGTCAGAGAGCTCTGATTGATTGGCTTACTTTCCAACCAATCAGAGAGCTCTTCGTCATATTGCAAAGTTTGGGAAATCTTCCAATGCTTTGCAATAGCTGACATAGTGTGGAAAAGCCTGTATAAGGGCGTTCCCCACTATCAGAGCTCATTCCGTGGCAAGACCTCCATGGGTGAAGATGGGTTGTTTTTATTGCAGTGTGGGTTCAATTTGTGCAGTTTATATGCAATTGGACCAGTTTTTTTTTATTTTAGTTAGTGTTGTTGGTTATTATCAATTTTTATTTGGTCTTTTTTGGGGGCTGAAGAACAGAAGAATTAGAAGAAAGAGGACTTCTGATATTAAGCATGATTGCGTTTTACAGGTTGTGGCTAGGAGAGTGGGGATTCCTGAGGGGGGGGGGGGGGACTGTAATTTAGGGGGTGGATAATGGCATTTCCACTCCCCATATTTAGTAAGTAATTAGGGTCCCCAGAAATCCAGAGCAAACTCTGGGCCTTAATTATGAATTACAAAATCCAGACATTGATGGAAAACACCCTTGATAACTACTTGTAACGATATCTATAAATTTCACCTAATCTGTATATGTCTAGAGTGTCCTTTTATATGTTATAAGATTTAGAATCCTGAGCCCCAGGAGTGCACAGCACCCATACCATTGCATAATTACGGAAAGTGATGCCACTATTGAATATAAACATTAAAGAGCCACTCTAAGCACCATGGCATTGTGTCTTGCAAAGGTTATGGTGCACCTTGTTACATGGCTATAGGAAATGGTGGTAACGGGATTTAGAGTAATGAATCCCTCCCAGATTATCATGTAGGATGAGAGGGGTCAGATCTACAGCAGCCATGTGTTGGTTATGTTTCTCGGTTGGAGCATATTTTCATCATAATGGTCGTGTCCTAGAACATTAATTTACTCCCCTTCCTCATCATCATGGGGATATTGGTGTACACATGGGGTACTAAGATTTCTGGTCTGTGGTCCAAGTTTGGGTCTTGCCTGGCAAATACTTTCTCTTTTGTCCCAGTCTGGCCTTTTGGGGCACCCTGACTCAAAGCCTACCTAACTGAACTGATGGCTGTGATACAGAAACCGTTAGGGAAGCAGACTGATACAAACTATTGGAGGATATGACATAGAAAGACAATTAGCTTAATAAGAGAGGGACTTAAGTAGATTTAGTGGAGGGCTAGCCTGAATTTGAGAAACAGAAATATTCAGAAAGAATATGACAAGGGAGGCAATGATTTGTTGAGAGAGCAAAAGACACAGGGGATCCAAATTAGTGCCAAGAAAGCAGTGGATACATACAAGAAACTAAATTAAGAAAAACAACATGGAAAGGGAGAAATGGTACTGGAGGAAACTGCAGAATGGTACACAACATATATGAGGTCTGGTAAGATATAAGAGAGAGGGAGCTTGTACACACCACACATTTATACACACTGACACTGTGATCTAATACAACCCTGCCTTCCCACACAGAAACCCCTACATTCACACACACACACACACACACACACAGACACACACACACACACACAGACACACACTGTCAGTTAAACACTATCTTTCACTAACACACACTCACTCTCACTGACATATACACCTAATGTGTTACCTCTACACTCACACACCAGTTTGCACACAGTCACAATTCTTTTTTTTACCCACCTATTTAACACTTACTCACACCAATTTCCATACACAGAATAATAATAACACCCCTTATTCTCTTCCAGCATACCTGTGCTAGCTGTGAGTGCAGGAGCAGGAGATCAGTATGTGAAGAAGGTGTGCCTAGTGTCCAGGGGGAGCTGAAGAACTGTGCACAGTGAGCACATACTGCTTCTTGCTCCCTTTTGAGGGCTTTTGGTGTTTAACCCCTTAAGGACCAAGCTTCTGGAATAAAAGGGAATCACGACATGTCACACATGTCATGTGTCCTTAAGGGGTTAAAGCCAGGAGACAGCCATATTCTGGCATCCCCTGGTTGCAATGTGCACTGGTTTAAGCGTGGGTGCCGGCGTTACAGTAACCTCACGCACAGTGGCGGAACAAATGAATAGAGGACCCAGGTTCAGGAATTTATACGTGTCCCCTTGGCAAAATTTCATTTATTAAATTGCATCAAAAAAAGTGTGCAAATAAATGGTTGGATAATGAACTTAACATTTAAACGTTTCTCTAACTTTAAGGAAAGCCCTCATAGGATTTTAAAATAAACAAAATAACTGCTTTATTTTAACCAGACGTGCCATAGCATAAGTCTACGTTTCTACCCTATTATCTTGACATCTTGAAAAATGGGACTGAACCATTGAATGTTGTTGCATGACTGCTTAAAATTAAGTTGTATTTAATTTTAAGTCCTATGAGTGCTTTCGATTGTATATGTTTTTATATTTTGGCACCATGAAAACAAAATGGGGAGACTGAATATGAAGGCCTCGTTACATATATGTAAATTATATTCATGTGATTGACATGGGGATTTATGTAATCGTTATTGTCACGGACGTATTAGCCGCGAGGCAAACAAGGCATTTGCCTTGGGCGGCATTTTCCAGGGGGCGGCAAAAAACGCCGCCCCCAAATGCCCAGGCAAATACCTTGTTAGCCTTGCGGCTAACTGACAATCCGGGCGGGCTGCTGATCGGGCGGCGCTGGCGAGGGAGCACTTCCCCTGAGCTCTCTGCTCAGCTCCCTTGCACGCCGCCTGCAGAGTGATACCGGGAGCCTCAGGGAAAAGGAGACCCCCCCCCCAGCATTCCCAAAGGTAAGGAGGCTGGGGGGGTTGCATTTTGAAAAGAAAAAGTGTGTGTATGTTAGTGTGTGTATGTTAGTGAGTGTGTGTTAGTGAGTGTGTGTGTCTGTTAGTGTGTGTGTCTGTATGTCTGTTAGTGTGTGTCTGTGCCAGTGTGTGTCTGTTAATGTGTGTGTCTGTTAATGTGTATGTCTGTTAATGTGTGTGTCTCTTAGTGTGAGTGTGTGTGTATGTTAATGTGAGTGTGTGTGTGTGTGTATGTTAGTGTGAGTGTGTGTCAGTGTGTGTATGTTAATTTGAGTGTGTGTCTATGTCTGTTAGTGTGTGTGTCTGTTAGTGTGTCTGTGTGTGTGTGTCTGTGAGTGAGTGTGTGTTTGTATGTTAGTGTGTGTCTGTTAGTGAGTGAGTGTGTGTCTGTTAGTGGTTTGTCTGTTAGTGAGTGTATGTTAGTGTGAGTTGTGTGTCTGTATGTCTGTTAGTGTGAGTGTGTGTCTGTTAGTGTGTGTGTGTGTGTGTGTCTGTTAGTGTGTGTCTGTTAGTGAGTGAGTGTGTGTCTGTTAGTGGTTTGTCTGTTAGTGTGAGTGTATGTTAGTGTGAGTGTGTGTCTGTGTCTGTTAGTCTGTCGTTTAGTGTGTCTGTTAGTGTGTGTGAGTGTGTGTGTGTGTGTGTCTGTTAGTGTGTGTGTGAGTTTGTGTCTGTGTGTGTATGTTAGTGTGAGTGTGTGTCTGTATGTCTGTTAGTGTGAGTGTGTGTGAGTGAGTGAGTGTGTGTGTGTATCTGTTAGTGTGTGTCTGTTAGTGAGTGAGTGTGTGTCTGTTAGCTAGTGTATGCGTATCTGTCAGTGAATGTGTGTATTTGGAAGGTGGGGGAGTGGGTGAGGTGGCGGGGAGGGGGGTCAGTGGCGGGGGGAGGGGGGAGGGAGGGTGTCTGAGTTTTGTCCTGCCTAGGGCAGCACAAAACCAGGATACACCACTGGTTATTGTTATGGTTACTCCCAGGCTAGCTGGAAGCTGGACCGCTTGGATAGTCTGGATCCCAGCTTGGAGAGAGAGAGAAGCCACTTTAGCTCGATATCCAGAAGGATCTTGTAAGTGTAGAACAATCCCACTAGCTATTTTACAGCTAGGATACTCTTTCCCCCACAAAACGAGTCGAGGCTGCGATTTGCAAGTCAAACAAGAAATGGCTTTAATGGCACACAGGGATTAATATTTATGCAAAATATCAGGTCCAGGGACAGCCCCCTCTGGACCTGATGGGATACAGGGATAGCACAAGAGATCAACCAATGAGAATGCAAGGTATCATTTGAATTTGCTAGCGCCCAGCTTGGAGATAATGAATCCAACGGTTAGGGTAATTCAATTATCTCCAAGCGCCTAAAACCCACGTTTATTTTACACATAGAAAAGAGATTAAAAATACATAACTCCAACATTTTAATATATACTTCGGTACTTTCACCATTCATTTTGTAGCTCTGGTCCTGGTGTACTAGTTCACCGAATAGCGCCCCAAACTCACGAACCATATGCTGGATTTCGTCGTGGTAAAGTCTGTTCGTATATCTGGTCGCAGGCTTGAGATGACGGCCATGTTTTTGGGTGCAACAATAGGCAGCGAGACCTCGGTGTCAACTCATTGAACTAATAACGGCCAGAGTTGTGCACGAATCCCCGCTCTCTGCCTGGATGTCGTCGCTGTATGGGATACGAATTTAGCCCGCCGTGAAGGGGCACTTAACCTACGGTTAACCGCAACATTATACTTTCTAATTGAGGCCACACGCCAGGTTGAAGGTGGTCCCCGTTCGTGACCCTTTCGGTAGTTTAACCATCGGGAGATAAGGCACGAACGGATATATCCTGGGGGCCGTCAATTAGCCTTGGGTGATCAATTGGTGGCACACTCTCCCAGCTGGGTGGTCGACCATTAGGTAGTTTGAGAGGTGACTGGGGTTAAGTGTCGGCACACGCCAGGAGCCGGGTGGTCTGTTGTTCGTTTAACGAACCAGTGTTTATAATCCATTCGGGAGAGGGTGCATAATTCAAGTACCGAAGCCATAGCCTCACAAAAGAGCCAACATAATACGTATTTGTAACAGTTTTGTAACAGTTATATTGTACTTGTGATTTCTGAATGTATTATGTATTAATAGACATGTATATATTTTATGCATATTACATTATAAACAAATGTATTTTATATATATACAGTTAAACGTACTCACTGACACTCATCACTGTCACACGCATACACACATTCACTGACACATCCTCTCTCAACGACGCACCATCTCTCAATGACAGACATTCTTTGTGACACACAAACTCCCACTTACTGACACACTCCCACTGACACTTGCTCTGTCAATGATACCAACTCATTGACATACACACTTACTGACACACACACACACACACACAGACACATGCTCTGTCAATGATTCAAACTCATTGACACACACACTTACTGACACACACACACACTGACACATGCTCTGTCAATGATACAAACTCATTGACATACACACTTACTGAAACACACACACTGACACATGCTCTGTCAATGGTACAAACTCATTGACACACACACTTACTGACACACACACACTCACTGACACACATTTCAACTCGTATTAGTTTATACAGTTCCTCACTGAGCCAATTAGAAGACACTATGGTCTTCAGTTCCCTTTCTTGCTCCACTTGCACACTACATTTAAACTACGGTGAGATCAGATATCCCAGAGACTTTCAGTACAACAGTGTGGATTGTGAGGGAGCACTTGCCAGTGACTGCTTCTTTGAGATTTCTCTTCCTCCTGGCACTGAACCCTCTAGTCCGCCCTCCATTACTCAGCTAACCATTGTCAATCACCTTGTTCAAGTCTCTGGTTTCATTGGTAACCAGACCACAAATTAAAGCAGCCCACAGGGGTCCTCACTGAATAAGGTCCTTAATGCTCTGAGCAGCTGATTGTCAGCGCAGAGGGAGAGGGATCCCAGAAGGGGATATCGCTACTCTAGCAGGTGGAGCTAAGGAGCCACTCACCCGGGAGACCAGGCCAGGCAGAAGCGGCCCTCCAGGTGTCATCCTCCTCGACGGTGTCACCCAGTGAGGTCTGCACTCCATGAACTTACATAGTGAAGCCTCTGAAGATAGACAACTGTCTGCTCACAGAGAGATGGATGTGGGGTTGTACTTCCCTAAATAATGTAACATTCTCCAGTATTTTCTTAACCCATGAGGATGGTAAAAAGCTGGGGTAGCTGGGCCCTGCTTGCATTCAGGTGGGAGTAAAATCAATTTCAAAATAGAAAAAAAAAATTATAATAAATTGTCAAACCCTCTTTGGGTCTGACCAAGATCTATCAGTCCAGTGGTCCTAATAATGTAAGATATTTTAGGCTGCCTAGCAGATGAGACTGAGATAGGTGATTTTAAGTAGCCTTTTATAATTTAAAACTGTATTTTTGAGCGTGCTCTGTTCCTTAATCTGTATTTTGTTTAACACGTGGTCTCTACTGCAGCACAACTGCTGAAAAATGTATGTTTCGGGTGTGCCCTCAATTCCTCTTTTTCTCTATGTATGTTTGGAGTCCAGACCAGATTCCTTTTGGGTTGAGCACCCTGCAGGGGGTGCATCAGATGCCCCTTTGGAGGTCACCACAGGAAGGTATACATTTGAGGAGGTTTTGGATTGCAATGTCACTTTATTCATATTCTTTATTTGATATAGAGCAAGTATATGATGCACATAATGAGTATATACATCAAAGCACTATCACTTTAATTATTTAGTTTGATATACACTTTGGTTCATTTAGAATTCACAGTATTTGATTTGTCTCACACATTGAAATTAGTGTAGGATCCACCAATATTTAGGTACTGTGACGTAGTGGTGGGCTTAACACAATATAGCCATATTGTGGAAATTAATCCCCATATTTGTTAGCTCAAATAGGGATCTTAAGTAGCCTTGAAAAATGTAAAACTGTATTTTTGAGTGTACGCTGTTGCCTAATCTGTATTATGTATAAATTTTTATCTCTATGGCAGCACCATTACTGTGAAATGCATGTTCTGTGTGTGTTTTCCCCCCCCGATTCCCCCCTCACATCCATTTTTTCCAAGAATACCCTGTTAGCACTCTCCTCACTACCACTGGTTATCAAAGCCACGTTCCACTATTCAATAAGCTAGAAACTTAAAAAAAAAAAAAGATAAATGGGAAATGACCAATTATACATTTAAAGGGACACTATAGTTACCCAGACCACTCCAGCTCAATGAAGTGGTCTGGGTGGCAGGTCCCTCAGGTTTTAACCCTTCAGATGTAAACATAGCAGTTTCAGAGAAACTGCTATGTTTACATTAGGGGTTAAGCCAACCTCTAGTGGCCGTCTTCCTGACAGCCGCTAGAGGCGCATCTGCAACGCTGGATGCGAATTTCGCATCCATTGTGCAGAGCGTCCATAGGAAAGCTCCACTCGGGATGGGGACCCTGAGGGTTTAACTCCTTCAGCGCCACGGGAGGGGGACCCTGAGTGGGGGGGAAGTCTCAGGGCACTATAGTGTCAGGAAATCCGCTTTGTTTTCCTGACACTATAGTGATCATTTAAAATGGAAAAAAATGCCATCAGGGTTCTTTTGGCTGGAAGATGCACCATGTGCTTACACCTTTTTAACATCAGTAGACGCACCAAATAGTGACATTCATGCTTCCATAAGAATACAATCATCATCCCCCCACATGGCGGTCTTGGAGGGTGATGTACACCAGTATACACATAGCTAACATGAACAATCACACTCCAGGTTAACAATAAGTGGCGCCAGAAAACCATGATGTTGTCGGCCTGTTTTTTGTATCAATTTAAAACTGAAGGAATCGACATTTAATAAATGCAGATCTATATTTAATTATACAATGATATTTAATGTCAGCAACTCTAACTGGAGATTGAAAGCAGTACAATATGATCTGATGTATTTCTTATGGTCTAAAGTTTTATTAGTTTTTGTATATTTTTTATATATTTATTATGTATTTTTCAGATTCCCAGGAAGGGATATAATCACACTGACGTAATTGGATTACAGAACAAAACACTTCCAAAATGAATAACAATTCTTGTTTATGGTACGAACAAACATACATTATTTTTTCTTCTTTTCTTTCCCGACTGTGTTCTTTTCTTTCCCGACAAGTATTGATCTGAATAAGAGAGTACAGTCAAATAGTACATATTATATATATAGAAAAGTATCAAAGATAGCACTCCAAGGACTTAATAAAAATGTACTTTTATTACCTTCACTAAAACAGCAAATTATCAACGTTTCAGCTTGATCCCCTCAAGCTTTCGTCAGGACACACTGTATAAACAAATAACCCCACATATATAGCATAAAATATCCCCAAGGGTGGGCATCACATTACTCTTCTCATAAATACCCCTAATGAATGGATTACAGAAATGCAGAAAGAGTATATTTCTCATTGAGGCCATCGGGGTGTACTGTTCTCAAAGTTCTGATCCAATAAAGTAATGTGATGCCCACCCTTGGGGATAGGCATGCATTTTTGTACTTCTCCTATACCATTTATATTCTGTTTATGCGAAATCCCATATGTGAGACTGAGATAGGGTACCCACCCGGAGGGATAGGCAAACTTTTCATTTACTCACAGTGATTATGGTCTAATCTATAGGGTTGTGCTTTCTCCCTTAATATCTAAATATATTGATCCACATGTTACATTCTTTTTTTGTTAAATTTGAGAGCATTTCACCACTGTCTTTGGGATAGTTCACTTCTGCTCTCTATGCGGTATATTGATTATATTTAAGAGTTTCAGGTTGTAGATAGAGGATTATTCAGTCTTTCATATATAGTGACACATATTCTATACACTGGATATTACATATGTGGCACATTTGGGTTTAGTGCTGTTTTCTTTTCATTGCTTTCCCTTTAATTACAATATACAATTCCTTTTGGGCTTGTTTAATCTCTACGGAAGTCTCTTGATTTTGACCTCTTTTCTCAGTTAACCTCTAGCCTGTATATGATACAGCATGATAATCTATATAGATATAATCTATATAGATGTGACTTTATTTGACTGTTGATAATGCTAATTGTCATGTGATAAACTATTGATTGCATTCTCTAGTATTCTTCAATTTTGTCCTCTTTAAGAATCAGTTAGAGATTAGACAGTATGTTATCCAATATTCTGATAAACACCAGTGTCCTGTATTATGTATTTTCTATTTTTATGTTGGATTTGTGCCAATGATTTGATAGATGCATTTCCCCTTTTTTTCTGGACTTAATGTCTGTTCGATATATTACAGCCGGTTTTATGAGACATAGTAACTACATGGTGATGAAAATTACAAGATTATCCTTTGTAGACAGCGGAGCTGGTATTGCTCTATTAGTTTAGCTTTATTCCTTTTTTGCCAACATCCACTGAACGTGATGCAGTTATACTGCTTTTAAACTTGTATGTTGATATAATTACATCCATGTGTTTATAGGTCCCCATGGTGACGACCCCTGAACGTGACGCCGTGCGGCTGTTGACGTTTTCGGGTAGCCCGCGGCAGTCCCGGTCCGAGCGTCCATGGAGTCGGATGTAACACAGGTGTGGTGAGTAAATATCATATTTTATGCTATATATGTGGGGTTATTTGTTTATACAGTGTGTCCTGACGAAAGCTTGAGGTGATCAAGCTGAAACGTTGATAATTTGCTGTTTTAGTGAAGGTAATAAAAGTTAATGTTTATTAAGTCCTTGGAGTGCTATCTTTGATACTTTTCTACATTTTTGGCTGACAAGCACCAGGCAACTAGATTTTCCATAGGTGGAGTGCAAGATTATTTTTGTTTTATTTATATATATATATACATATATATATATATATATATATATATATATATATATATATATATAATTTTTTTACATTTTTTTTTTTTTATGCTTATATTCTTATTCTAATTCTTATTTTACCGGACTTCAGTATACTAGCTGGTGTGAGCCCTTCCAAAAGTTAGTTCTGTCATGGAAGTATAAGCGATAAAACATTTTAATATGACAGTGAATTACTGCTGAAAACCATTTACAAAGGCTGTTAGATGATAGGGTCTTACTGAAAAAATATAATGCCCCGAATTCCCAAGAAAGTGTTCTCTATGGCTCTTCTGATGTCCCGATTTCTCAAGCTGTAGACAATTGGGTTGAAGAATGGGGTTACCACCATGTACGTCAAGGAAAGACCCTTGTTAATATTTACAGAGTGATCACTGCGTGGAAATGTATAATTTACTGCTAAAGTGCCATAGTACACACACACTACAGTCAGGTGAGAGCTACAGGTAGAAAAGGCTTTGTGTCTCCCACTTGTTGACTGAATTTTGAGAATAGTGAGAACAATGGATACATAGGTGCCAATGATAAATGCAAATGGAGACAGAACAAGAGGAGTAGACGTCATAAAGGCCACTAATTCTACAACTGTCGTATCAGAGCAAGCGATATCTGCAACTGGAGCTATATCACAGTAAAAATAGTCAATGATGTTGGAGTCACAGAAATCCAGTTTGGTTAAGAAAATGTAGTTAAGAAAAACTAGTAGACATCCCAGAACCCAACATATGGTGACAATATGAAGCTGAAGTTTGAAGGTCATGATAGTTGTATAACGTAAGGGTTTGCAGATGGCAACGTATCGATCAAAGGACATGGCGGCCAAAAGCAAACACTGGGCTACGGTTGGGATACCTAGAATATAAAACTGTATAAGGCAACCAGATATAGGCATATGAACTTGCCCCATCAATATTAAACACAATATGTTGGGCATTATAGTTATGGTAAATACAATGTCAGACAATGACATCTGACTGAGAAAAAAGTACATAGCAGAATGAAGGCTTTTGTTGGTTATGAAGATTAGAATGACCAAAAGATTTCCAAGTAACGATGTTATGTTGATTAGCAAAAACAAAATAAATAATATAATCTTGAAGCTACGGAGGTTCCTAAATCCCAAAAGGAGAAATTCTGTGACTGCCGTCCGATTTCTTTCAAACATTTTCTGTTGACAACAAATAAATACAAATGTTTACAAATCTACTTCCTTATTCCCTGTTTAAAACTAATGTGGATATCCCCAAAATGCTTGATTATCTTTCTGTATTAAAGGGATGCTATAGTCATGGAGATGACTTCATCTCAATTAAGTCATCTGGGTACAGTCCTTTAAACCCTACAATATAAAACAATGCATGGTTAAATCCAACTTTAGTGACCATCTTCCTAGATGTGCTTCCAAATGATGTGCATTGAATCAAAGCTTTTCTAGGGGAAAGTTTGAAAGCATGCATGGTGCTCACCGCGCATGCACAATAGGTCTCCAACGCTCCCCAATGCTCCCCAATGCTCCCCAATGCTATGTTGTCACAAGAGGATTAGAGGTGAACACTGCTGAATGAGCTTTGTCACTAGAATAAAGTAAATAAAAAAATAATGGGTGTGTGGGAACCTGTACAGAGCGAGGACCAGGGGCGCTATAGCATTAGGAAAACAGGTTTGTATTCCTATATTCCTAATCAAAAAAGCATTCCTTCAATCTATACAACATCAACCAGAGGGCTATTTCTTCCATTTATAATGCTGTAAAACATTACTTACTGCTGCTTCTGAAATTTTGCCCTTAAGTATTGCTCTTCGTCTGTAGGGTATTTCCTGTTGTTAAACCCACCCTCTATGGTTGGTCTGTGAAAGAAAATCCTATATCTTATCTTTGTGATCAGCCATTGATACCTTCTTTTACCCTGTAGTATTTTCTTTAAAAATTTTTTATCTTAGCTTGAGTGGGGTTACGGTACATTAGATTTGGATGTCAATGATGGAGATGGACACAGAATGGACACTAACCTCTGTTTGTACCATGTTAGCTGAGCATATCCTGTCTATAAGTTCTCCTCTCATGCCTAATGTGAATTTATGTCAGTTTATTGTGCATTGCATTTAATTTCACTATTTCCATAGCAGAACAGCATCTCTATATCTCTGGAAAGCAATTATTGGCCCACAAGGATAAGTGTGCCTCTTTATCTATTCCAAATGTTGGGCGGTATGTGCAAATCTGACATCATGGTGACCAGAAACAGCTAAGAGAGGGGTTATGTATTTAGTAAATAGCAATGCAATGCATTGTATATCATTATTATAGTATGTGACATGTAGCATTACTTTCAGTCTGATCACGCCTCCAATCAGAGTCTTGTGAATGTGGCGATACACAGTGTTTGCCCAAGCCACCATCTGTGTGTACCTGCTGCACTCTCATCCAGTCAATGCATTATGTTAAACGTTCCACAAAATCTATAACAGCTTAAGGGGAATGAGGATTTTCTATTTAGCAATATATTGAGAAGACCATAAATAGCTTGGACACCAAGGATGGGTGGGGTGGGGTGGGGTACCGAGGTAACTGTCAAACTATTCAAAACCATTCAAAATTTTATAAATACTGACCTTGGGATGGTGTCAGGGGACTCATGGCACCATAGCCACTATTGAGACTTGTAGTAGATTTGGGGCTTAGAGTTTCCCTTTACTTAGTCCTCACTCAAAACTCTAAGAAGCTTCACCTCACTTGGAAGAATATAAGTGGGAATATCAGTCTCTGACAAGGCCTATGAGAAGCCAAAACAGTTGTCTCGTATCACTGTATTCATTCACAGAAGTAAGCTGGCTGCAACCTCCAATGTAGTCTGCATTCATGAGTGGGTTCAAATTGCAAATAGTACAGGTTCCATCGGTAATGCGTATAGTGTGCATATATCTAAAGGCACAAAGCAGCCAAACCTTGTGTGAGACCTCCTGAGTGGAAACGGATTGCAGGGTATTTGTTGTTCAAGTTTTTAAGCATTTACTGTTGTTGTCTCTATGTTGACTGGGTTTTTGGTTTTGGTTTCTGTTTATACATACTATCTTCGTGCAATTGTAATATTACTGTGGAATTCTTATAAATGTTACTTAAATACACCTAGAGCCTTTGCCCTCTCTGCCCACATACATTACTTCTGTGTAATATGAATAGCTTACCTTTTAATCTTCAGAGCATAAAACCAAAGCCCTGCTTGGCTACAAGGCATATATTTAAATTATTTCCACTTTATATGAGTACATTTTGACTTGTAGGCTACAGAGAATTGCTTGGATCTCTGTTGTATTGCAAAATGCATTGGTCGAGGTTCTATAAGCGGGAATCTGCACATCTACAAAGAAATGACAAAAAATCTTCATATATCGTTTTTTTTTCCGAAAAACTAGAACAGTAGATTAAATTATGAATGCTAATATTACTTAATAATTGTGATTTTTTTTTTCAAATGATAACATAAATGACAGTATGGTAATTAATTATATGACAAAATGGTACATAGAATATTCTGCACTGTAATCCTTAACTGCCTGTGTTAATGGACAAGTAGATACAATGTTACATAGAATGTATGTGACTAACAGAACCTCGTCACGGGCTCCTCGAGTAGACTGCTTGCCAGCCTCCTGCCCAGGACTATGGGCCCTGCAATATACCTTGCCCAATGCACTTTAAATCAAGTGATTTATGTACTTCTGTACTCCAGAAAGAGTCTGTAACGAAAATATACCCCAACTCGCAGGATTCAACTCAATAAAAGACAACACAGAGGAGAGATACGTCTACTTGACCTTAGAATGGCCGGACTCGACGTGTATGAGAGGAGACACAGTCAGGAACGATCCGAGGTCAAGGGCACAAAGAGACAGCGTAAACTAGGACTAGCCGGGGTCTGGTACACAGAGAACAGTAAGCCGGCAAACAGAACAGATAAGGAACAAGAGAAAACGTAGTCAGAAACAAAGCCAAGGTCAATACGAAGGAACACAACTGAACACAACAAGCGCTAAAGGGAACTGCAACAGAAACCACGATAGGGCAAGGACTAAGAGAAAATGGTGAGTATAAGTACCTTAGTAATTAATGTGATTGACTCCTGTCATATCCACGCCCCCAAAAGGTAAGTGTATGGGGAGTGTGGCATGACAGGGGCCAATGGGAGCCCTTTGCCAATTTAGGCTCCCACTGTTTCTTTAAGAGCGCTCTGAGATCTGCGGCGTGCTCTTAGATTCAGGCGGGACACGTGACCGCTTCTCGCGGTCACTGCCAGCCTTCCTGTTGCAGCCGTCGGATGAGCCGCGTGCGGCTCGTGCAGCAGCAGGACTGCGCGCGGCTCGAAGAGAGGACCGCGGCCGGTCCCTGGATAAGGTAAGTAACACTACAGAGACAGACCATTAGCACTGATCGCATCAAACTGTTTTGGGCATAGGACCATGTGCATGGCCGGTCAAATAATTGACTTGCATGAGAATCCCGAACCCCTGAACCAATCTGGGTGATTTTTGGATATGTTGGTCACCCAGATCGGGGCTATCAGGGGATGTGAGTTTTGTGGGGTTTTCATGTGTTTTGGGGTTTGTTAAATAGTATGTTTTTGTACCTGAGAGATAATTTAATTATATGTTTGTGTGCTCAGGTAATTATCTCTCAGGTACAGAGGAGGAGTATGTTAAATGTTTGCTAATAACCAGTCTCCTCTCAGATCCTCCTCTCAGAAATATATATCAGGAAACCCCTTGCATGGGAACTCACATAAAAAAGCCATGTGTGGCTCCCATTAAATAAGTTCTCCTTTACCCTCAACATAGAGCGTCGTCTCCTGCTTGGAGGGAACAGCTATATTCACTACTCGGGGAATTGCTATAATCACTACACTCCCCTGGATTAAAACAAGGTTCTACCTGCTCTACTGTCAGGATTAGGAGAGGCCTAACCACTGGAAGCTGGATCCCTGACTTGGGTCCAGGGTGGGTGGCGGACAGCGAGATCCCAGCCAAGCTGTAATGCTGGCTACGGGGACTACAGTGATGATGGTGTCTGGTGGAGTGCTTGGAAGTACTCAGCATTACTAGGAAGCAGCGATTAATTGAGGAACCCAGTTGGGGTGCCAGGCAGTCCACCACAATGTATTTAGTGTAGACTTGTGCATTCAGTTTCAAAGGGCAGGATTCATCAGATTTCTGAGCGATTGGAGGGTTATCTGAATTTAGGAACTCTGAAGAGCCAACGGGATACATCACGAGAAAACAAACTGACAAACAATGGACAACCATGTTAGTTTGTTTCGTGATTCAGAGTTCTGTCCGTGACATCAAAAAAAGGACTGATGGACGGTAAAAAGAAGATTGATAGTTAGGAACATCCACGCAATTATGATTTTATTTAAAGATCAAGTGAGAGTAACAATAATATAGATTTTTAAAAGAACTCAAAGTGAATTTCAAATTTAAGGTCAAGATAACCACACCGTAAACATTCTGTAAATCAACTAAGCGGTCAGTCCTGCTTCTCTGGCCTTAACCCCATTTAAACTGGCACTTGTGCATGCACGATTGCCAGGGTCTAAGCCCATAACCTGCAATTGTATATATGTGATTACATAATTGCAAATGAAATTCATTTATTGCAAACTAATTTTGTTTGCGATAGTTGTGCTCACACCGTTCAATCGTCAGATCTCTTGAGCTCTCCCACAGCACAGGCCAGAAAGTTCTAGAGATCTCCCTGCATGATGCTGTGCTGCTCACTCTGCAGGCTGCTCCTCTGGCTGAGAGCTATTAACTGCAAGTGCTCCTTCCTGGTCCAGAAACCAAAAGGTGGCATCAGATAGGAGACTTCACAAGCAGCCCACCGAACCACGTGGGAAGCTGTTGGACCACCAGGAAAACTAATAGACCACCAGGGAATAAGGATCAGAGCCATTCTCACCACAAAAAGGAAAGCAAGGAGGGGGACTCAACAGTATTGCAATATTTGCGATATTTAGGTCATATGCAAACAGTCAGTAGCAAGGTTTTGTGCTATGTTTTTAATAAGTGGACCTGAGAGGAGACTCATCATATGGGACCAAGTAATATATTCAATAATGGTGTTTGATAAAAGTCCAATGACTGTTGACTTCAAACAAGAGCCCACCCAGTTGGGCGGACTTTAAATTTGGAAAAATCTAATAGTGGGCGCTGCAGTGGTTTAGGGTGAAGACTATTTTTATATCGGTAAACTATAAAAATAGTCTTCACCCTAAACCACTGTAGTGATCCACCATTAGATTTTTTTTTCTAGATTCTTGCATGAAACAATAAGATTATGGTGTTTAAGCAGCTGGTTACTTAATTTTTCACAATTTGTGGTATACATTTTTACTGAAATATTAGCGCTGGTACATCACCCTTTGGACTTTAAATATGGACTAGCTGGAGAGGAGTTAGTGCTCTGAGGAAGCCGACAGGCGAAACGCTTCATCACGCACACACTACGTCACGCCGTCACATGGATCCGAGGTTAACCCCGCCTACTGGAAGTGTTCGTGCAGAGTGTTGGAAAGCCTGTAGTACCGCAGCCGGTGGCAGACTAGTAGGTCTAAGGACTCAGAGCACGATTAATCCGAGAGAAGGAGATGTTGTGGGAACGTTTTTAAAGGTTTATATGAAATTAAAGAATTGTGATTGCATCTTTTCTATGTGCTCAGTAACAGTAGATTTAATTATGACTGCTAATATTACTTAATAATTATGAAACATTATTCAAATAACATAAATGACAGTATGGTAATGAACAATATGATAAGAAAGTATTCATAAAATATTTTCTTTATGGGTCAATCATCGCTGGCATCCTCTCCTGCATCATTGACCCATAAGGAGATTTACACACACTGAGAAGTTAGAGCAGGCTCATCTGCTCTCCACTTGTGAGTGTTTCTTCACATTTTTGCTCAAATATTATTTATATAGGATTACACGAAGTGTTTTTTCTCAGTGTTTTTGTCTTTGAGTTCAACTGGATGATACAAAGCTGTCTACAATTCTAAGCAGTATGTTATTGTAAGTGCTTTATTTTCACTACATGCACTTTGGTAAAATTTTTGCACAGTATTGAGAATTTATTATGTGTTGCACCAAGACATTTTATACATTTATGTGCACTAATATATAATATAAAATCATGATTAAACTGTTTAAAATTGTTATAGTCTTAAAGACACAGCGCACCTTTATGCATTTAAACATACGTTTTCAGGACACCCAGAATACTCTGATTCTGGGGGTGTTCTGGGGGTGTTTTTTTATGCAAACCCTTTGCTAGTGAAGGGGTTAAATTTAAAATTCGATTTGAATTCTCACTTTAGAATCTATCCCTGTTAGTGATTCTGCCAAACTAAACATTTTCACTGAAACCAGTGTAATTGTTACTTCGTGAATAAAACATACGTATCAGCAACATTTATTGTTATACAGCAAATGTGACTTAGATAGAAACTAGCAAACATTGTATCTATTCTTAAGAATACTGTGAATAGAGACATGGTTAATTATGCGCAATGTACGTTTAAATTATATTTTTACGGTTTAACTAAAACTGAAAATAATTGGGTTAAGTATCTAAATTTGAGTGTCTGTGTTTTGATTGATTCAAAATCAGAATAAAAATGCATTTTCTTTTTCATTTTTTTCATTTTTTTGTGACACATTTATAAAGATTAGCTTAAATTGGTTGATGATACATGTTTAAACGTGATTAAAACAAGCACTTTGAGAAGTATTCATTAAATCAAGAAATAAAAGTGAATTTCAAATTGAAGACCAAAATAGCAGAACCAGAAAAATACTCTGTCATCGATGCATCCAGTTCGTCTACTTTTGTCTTACATTTGAAATTAACTTTGAAATCTCACTTTGGTGAATAGCCCTGTCTGTGCTATATTATTGGTATTTAATATAATTTCTCCTGTTTGTACTTTCTTAAAATTATGTTATATTAAGTCATGCAATTCATTATATTAAATACCAATAAAACAAGTATTATTATTATTATTATTATTATTATTATTGCAATTTATATAGCGCCAACAGATTCCGTAGCACTTTACAATATTATGAGAGGGGATTTAACTATAAATAGGACCATTACAAATAAACTTACAGGAACAATAGGTTGAAGAGGACCCTGCTTGATCGAGCTTACATTCTATAGGAGGTGGGGTGTAAAACACATTAGGACAGGAATTTGCAATCAAATAAGGTGGACTGCCCTTTAGGAGAGGGCAAGAGACAGGTATGTGAGGTATTGGTTAGTCTTGGAGGCCATAAGCTTTCCTAAAGAGATGGGTTTTAAGGCACTTCTTAAAAGATGCAAGACTAGGGGAGAGTCTGATGGCGGTAGGCAGGCTATTCCATAGGAAGGGAGCCGCCCGCGAGAAGTCCTGCAAGCGCGAGTTGGCCGTACGAGTGCGGACAATGGACAGGAGGTGGTCACGGGCAGAGCGGAGAGACCGAGAAAGGACATACCTATGGATCTGTGAGGAGATATAAGAGGGGCTAGAGTTGTTCAGTGCTTTATAGGTGTGAGTTAGTACCTTGAATTGACTCCTATAGCATACAGGAAGCCAATGTAAGGACTGGCAGAGGGGTGAGGTGTGAGAGAAACGACTAGAGAGAAAAATCAGTCTAGCAGCAGCGTTCATTACGGACTGTAGGGGTGCAGTACGGCTTTTGGAAAGACCAAACAGGAGAGGGTTACAGTAATCCATGCGGGAAATTACTAGAGCATGGACAAGCTCCTTGGTAGTATCTGGTGCAAGAAAGGGGCGGATGCGGGCTATGTTTTTAAGATGGAATCTACAGGATTTGGCAACATGCTGGATGTGAGGCTCAAAGGTGAGACCAGAGTCAAGTATGACGCCAAGACAGCGTGCTTGCAAGGATGGACTGATGTTGGTACCACAAACTTGAAGGGATAGCGAAAGAGGAGGATCAGTATTAGGAGGAGGAAAGAAAAGGAGCCAAGAGAGGCAGTATAAAGAGAAAATAGAAGGGGACCAAGGACGGAGCCTTGGGGGACTCCAACCGAGACAGGGCGAGGGGAGGAGGTATCATTAGAAAAGGAGACACTGAATGAGCGTTGGGAGAGATAAGAGGAAAACCACGAGAGGACAGAGTCACAGAGACCAAGCGATTGAAGAGTTTGAAGAAGGAGAGCATGATCAACGGTGTCAAAGGCTGCTGAGAGGTCAAGAAGAATTAGTATGGAGTAGTGGCCTTTGGATTTAGCTGCGATTAGGTCGTTAGTGACTTTGATAAGGGCAGTCTCTGTAGAGTGGAGAGGGCGGAAGCCAGATTGAAGGGGGTCAAGGAGAGAGTTGGAATTGAGGAAATGAGACACACGGGTAAAGACAAGTCTTTCCAGAAGCTTTGAGGAAAAAGGGAGCAGGGATATGGGACGGTAGTTAGAGAGGGTGGATGGGTTGAGGGATGGTTTTTTTAGTATAGGTACTACAGTGGCATGTTTAAGGTCAGCAGGGACGATGCCAGAAGAGAGCGAGCAGTTGAAGATGTGTGTTAGAGAAGGCACGAGACAAGTGGAGAGAGATCTGATAAGGTGAGATGGGACAGGATCGAGCGGGCAAGTGGTGGGGCGAGAGGAGCAAAGAAGAGCAGCCACCTCTTGGTCAGTAGCTGGGGAGAATGTCTGAAGGGTAGGAAAGGCATGATCTATGTGTGATTGAGAAACAGAAAGGCAAGGAGGGGAGAATTCTTTCCTTAGCTGTTCAATCTTGTCAGTGAGTAACATGCAAAGTTATCAGAAGTAAGGTTAGTTTTGGGGGTGGCCACAACAGGGCGAAGAAGAGAATTAAAGGTGTCAAAGAGACGCCTGGGGTTGCGGGAACATGAACTAATGAGAGAGGAAAAATAGGACTGTTTGGCAAGGGCAAGGGCTGCACTGTATGAACACAATACGAATCTATAAAGGAGAAAGTCTGATTGGGTACGAGACTTCCTCCAGGAGCGTTCAGCACAACGGGAGCATCTTCGCAGGTAGCGCGTTGATTTAGTATGCCATGGTTGGGGGCGGGTCCTCCTTGAGGTGCTTGTTTGGAGTTGCGCTCCAACGTATCCAAAGTATTAAAGAAGTTATTAAAAAAATACTTTCAAAAAACAGTTAATCAACAAAAAAGTTAAAAATAGCAGCATCTGAAAAAGTGTAATAGCTCCAACACACTGAAATCCTATAGTAATATATACAATATTAAAGTGTGCTGTGCCTTTACTAAATGTGACAACACAATTTTCTCACACTAATTGCAAGCTGAACGAATTGCTCATATATGAAAATCTTTGCAAACAAAGTTAACTGCCTATTTGCATATATTAGTACTTCCAAATAATTTTAGCGTGTGGAGATTTTGTTGGCACAATTATTAAAGGTACAGCACACTTTAATAATTGGGGTTATATGATTTATTATATTAAAAATATAACTCACAAGTGTAACTTCAATTTACAATGAAAAAATTATTTTAAGTCCATTAAATAGATCTATCATATAAAAACACGCAAGCCATTTTGTATAGAAATAATGAAAAAAACAACTTTGATATTCTAAAATGATTTAGAAGGATGCATATTTTAGTAAAATTCATAATGCTGATTAATACGTTTATTTAATGCTGGTACCTCGAACCTCCAGTGATAGTCAGTAAATAGATCCGCTCAATGTAGAAATGGAGAATTTATATTTTAATGTTATTGTCATTGGGACGTGTCCCTAAATCCCTCAGATTATTAATTTCCTATTTCTAATTATCACAGGACATGTTTGTGAGAAACTGTTTGTTAATTATAATATTAACCCTTGTTGATGTTTAATATGTGCCAAACTGTTACTGTTTTACATATTGTTTGCTAAGGTTTTGTAGTGGAGTTTTTGTGTGTGCGCTTGTCTATAGATGTAAATATACTATAGCTTTAATGAAAAATAAAGTTCTATCTTGTATTTGTGATATTGTAGAACCCTCCACACCGTATATGTCATATATCTAATCTGTTAATGTGACCAATAAGAGGCGCTAAGATAAGGCACCAACACCACAGCTGGTGTTCAAAGTCATTGACTGGGCTCCGTAACTGATAGGGAGCTCTTAAAGTGGTCTGTACCTGATATTGGTGCAGATGGTGGTGCTACCCCACTGGACCACCAGGAATCCATCTTACCCTCTCTCCACTGGACTGCCAGGGAAGGTAAGCAAGAGGGTGTGCGGGTGGAAAGATACACGCACACAACACTCAGCCAGCACACATAGACACACTCAGCCCCCATAAAGCTCTCAGCCTCCTCCAAACACACAAGACTTAACCACTCCACACACTCAAACACAACCATGAGTAAGCACACAAGACTCACCGAAACAGAGGCCAGAGCTCTAGGAGGAAACCAATCTGGCACTCTACCTATGACCCTGGGATATGTTATTGTGGCTGGGCAACCTTAATGGGATTGTTTAAAAGTAGCAGTGGCCGAGGGTGTATTGTGTGGGGTTTATTCACTAAATGTTACAGCAAAGTCTGTCTTTTTCATTTGGCTCATTTTCACTGATAAAATTCCTTCCTGGTTTCCTTTATTCACTATTAAACAGATTGAAACCACATTAAGCAGCATGTTTCCCAGCTAATTTTAAATGGATCTCATCTCATGCTCCAAATTCAATGTGAAAGATGAGTAGATTTTGGGAAGGATTAAGAGTTGGGGTTTATTTATGGGGTAAGGGGTGTTTGTTGTTAGTGTTAAGTTGATTAGAAGGACACTTTGGACCCATAAAGCACTTTAGCTTGCTGAAACGCTTTATGTATGATGATTCTATTTCAAGTTCTTGTTACACCCTCCTGGCTGTCAATCAGACAATTGGTCCTCTTACTTCCTGGTTTGTTCAGCTCGGTGAAAATAAACTCAAGAGGCAGCAATTGTCAAGAGCACCTGCCTTGAAAAGACTTCTCAATGAGCACCATTGGAAAGTCTGTGATTGGACAGCCAGAGAACATCTGGGGGGGGGGGGGGGGTGTTAGAAGTGAAGGGCTTGCATAGGCTGCAGACACAAGTTCTGCTGCTTCTTCAAGCAGTTTTTTGATATTCCTTACCAATGAAAAAATGCATGATTAAATGCTTAAAATATACAATACACGTGGGATTCAGCAGAGTCCCAGAAGTAGGACGAAATGCGTAAGACCATATCTTTCTTTTTTCTTGTAATTTTTATATTACCATTAATCCCTTTTTAATCCATCTACCTCTCGGAGGCCTGCATGGTTCCTGATACCGGTTGATACCTGATCCTGTGAGGGAGGCACCATTAGAGCGCATATTACTCCAATTTCTTGTGAGTGCAACCTATAGCAGGGAATATTATATTTCCACTAACTGTATAACGCTATGTTCTTTTTATTTATTATTCTTTAGGTATGTGACGGATCGCTGGCACTCTGACCGAATACCTCCACCAATCGATGCTCCTAGTGCTTGCCCAGGACTCCAAGCACTCCACCAGACACCATAACCACTGCAGACCTCACTTCCAGCGATGCAGCTGCGCCGGAGTCTCGCCGTCCTCCGCCCACCCTGGACCCAAGACTAGGATCCAGCTTCCAGTGGGTAGACCTCTCCTACTCCAGAGAGCGTAGCAGGAACAATCTCTTACAAGAGCTTATACTCAGGGGAGTATTGTGATTATAGCAATCCCCAAGAGTGTAGTTATCCAATCCCCCAAACATGACATGAGCCAAAACTTCATGAAGGGGTAAAGCAGGTCTGTTTAATGCAAGCCAGCACTTACAATTTATACACACATTTAAACCCCCAACAGCCTCATTTACATACAATAGGTTACATAGATTACTATATTACAAGGAAAGGTGGGGTCAGACAATATGGGCTGATGGGAGATTGAGGAGGGATAAAGAAGCCAGTTTAAACTGGTCTGGCAGTGTCCCTGGGACAATGCCCTGCTGGGGAAACAATAGGACAGGAAAAAGGGGGAGAGGGAGAGGCACAGACAAGCAATACATTTAACATACTCCTCCTCTGTGTCTCAGAGATAACTAATTACCTCTAAGTACAGAAAAACATACAATTTACAAACACCTCAGAAGTACCCCAAAGATCCATGGAAACCCCACAAGAGTCACATCCTCGGATAGCCCTGAACTGGGTGACCAACATATCCAAAAATCACCCAGATCGGTTCAGTGGTTTGGTTTTTCCATGGAAGTCACTTTTTATCATGTCTTTTTGCAGGGCCCATAATCCTACGGCAAGAGGCTGGCAAGCAGGCCCTTCCAAGTACCAGTGGCGAGGTTACTTTCGCAACAAGGTATATTAGCTGAATCCCACATGTATTGTATATTTTTGGCTTGTTTAGACGAAACACTATTTGGGAGGTGTTTGGTGGGAAGCTGTTTCTGTACAATTGATAAGTATATTTAATATTTTTGTACATCCCCTTTTGTTGTATCATAATTAAATGCTTGCATGTTTTTATATTTACTAAACATGGATTTCCTTTATTTTGTTTCTTTGCATTTGGCCAGTGGAGTGTCCGTTTAGGTTGGGGTGTAGGGTTATGGAAATAAATCAGGCATAACAAATCAGGCCAATTGAGGGCATTTGGTTTCCATTACCATGTTTGTGAATAGCTGAAATACATGCATATTGAGGTTAAACTGAATTTGCAGCTAACTGAAAGACAGCTGAATAATAGTGCAAATAGGGCAGAAAAAAACGAATTTTCCTTGTGTGAAGAGCTAAATCAGAATCACATTACAAACGTCTAGTAATCGTTCTACAGTCTGACTCTAATCCCCTTTTTCCCACGCCGGGCTGGTCTTGCCGTGACAGGCTCTGCCTCCATGGCTAAGATCCTCAATCTTGATAATCTCAGCCAATCCAGTGCTTTCCCATAGGAAAACTTTGAAAGTCTATTGCCCATGCTCGGCAAAACGCCGTGTTGTGTCAGTCTGCTGAGGCAGTGTTTACATTGAAAAGCCTGCAGGGACATGCTGCAGACACCAGAACCACTACATTAAGCTATAGTTGTAGTCGGGGACATAAGCCGTAAAGTAGAATAAGTATACAAGAATATTACAGTCGGTTGTGGTGTGCCAGAACCAAGGTATAGGGTAGGTCTGTAATAAAAGAGGGCCTACCCATGAATGGTTATAGAGGGTTGTGGTGGGAGGGATGAACCCAGCGATTCCAGTCCTGATTAGGAGGGGGCCTGAGCTTTTATAGCCGGGTAACCCCTCCCACAATTACAGGCTACGCCTTTATATTTGTAGTCGGGGACATAAGCCGTAAAGTAGATATTGCATTCGGTTGTGGTGTGCTGAAATCGACGTATGGGGTAGGCCTGTAATAAAAGAGGGCAAAAAGGTTAGAGTAAACAATTCACTTTATTAAACATTGGTTACATAGCTAGACCTTTGAATTCTGATCTTAATTCTATTTCTGGTTGTGGAATGTAAGTGGCGAATACAGCAGACTTCCACCGGCCTAATCTTTTAATTATGTGAGTGGGTACGTTGTGACTTGAGGCTGCCGAAGCGGCTCCAATTCTGAACGAGTGTCAAGAAAATCCTGTGGGGTCGAAACCGAGTCTGATGAACAGAGTTCTGATGTACTGAATGAACTTGCAAACAAAATATACACAAGGTGTATAGTTGTGTAGGCGCTTCTAACTTAAAATAGACAATAAAAGTAAGTGTGACAGAAAGGTGTAATCCCTTAACACCTAAAGGTAAAGTGAAACAATTAAAATAATTCACACCCACTTAGGAAAATATACAGAGTAAAAAGGATATACCACCTATTGCAGATATAGATATGGTGGTTACATCTGTAAAACAAATGAGACATACATAGTGTTTTCCATATAGGTGTAAACAAACAATTGTATCATATGAGGATTGAACTCACAAGGATGGAGCCTCTTAGGCTCTATGTACTTCGCTCTCGGGTGCCTATTCAGGCTTTCGATAATTTTCAGTTGAAGACCCAGACTCCACAAATTCAAGAGTAAATAAGGGTTTATTAATTGATGAAATATTATATAAAATATTAATAATATAGGACAAAAATAGGCAGATATATGTATAAAATACAGCGTGGTATGGTACTGCAATAATGGCCAAAATTAAAAGCAGCAAAGCACCACAGCATATACACAAAGTAACAATACCGCCAAATGAAAGTCCCAGTAAAAAGTCCAGTAAAGTGCAAACGCGTTTCAGCCCTAGATAGGGCCTTCGTCAGTGCTAAATTCCTGGAGAAACTTCAGGGCTTAAGTAGCCCCCATGATAAGTCCAACTGCATCCAGCTGTGCTTCAGAAATGCCGCCGGCCACATCACTTCCGGTTTCGAAAAAAAAAAAAAAAAAATATTTCTTTTTTTTTTTTTCCTTCTTTTCCTTTTGTGACTTCCGGTTGGATGCGGTCATGTGATGTATTTGCGTTCCACCATGCGTTCCACACTCGGGCATGGTGGAATTGACTACAGAAAGTGTTCATATTGAAAGAGGGCATTTGCCCAAACAAATAATACAATAATATAGTAAAATAAATAAACAAATTGAGTAAGCTGTGAATAAATAAATCGGAATAGAAATATAAAATACAAAATATTTGTTAATATAGGTACATATAAAACATCATATATAAAATAGAAGAAATGTAACTCAGGGGGATGTGGAAGGGAGAGGAAACGTCCTAGAAGAAAAGATTTTAATATAAAAATGTAAATATATTTTTGTCCTATATTATTAATATTTTATATAATATTTCATCAATTAATAAACCCTTATTTACTCTTGAATTTGTGGAGTCTGGGTCTTCAACTGAAAATTATCGAAAGCCTGAATAGGCACCCGAGAGCGAAGTACATAGAGCCTAAGAGGCTCCATCCTTGTGAGTTCAATCCTCATATGATACAATTGTTTGTTTTTACCTATATTGAAAACACTATGTATGTCTCATTTGTTTTACAGATGTAACCACCATATCTATATCTGCAATAGGTGGTATATCTTTTTTACTCTGTATATTTTCCTAAGTGGGTGTGAATTATTTTAATTGTTTCACTGAATGAACTTAGCAGTAGTTAAGGGGTAACCGTGTAATGAGAGTAGTGGGGCGTTTTGACTGAGACATGTGAGGGTAGCCAGAAAGGTGTTGAATACTGCGACGGGGCACCACTGATTGCCGGTGGGATAATAGCAGATCTTGGTAGGTGGGCCTAGTTGATTCGTTTGTGTGTGATCTAAGGTGAGTATGTAGTGATCTGTGTGTCTTTGGAGGTTTGTAATCTTAAGGTACTGATGATGACAAGAAACACTATGGTGGTGAACTCGTTTGGTCATAGGAAACCATAAAAAGCTAGATAAGTCGCTGTCTTGATAACTAGGTTGGTATTGGTTTCAAATGGTTTGGAGTCCAGGATATTGGAGAGTGCGCGAAACTTGGGACCGTCTACCGGAAGTCTGGAAGAGGTAGTGGGTAAGTCTAATCTTTGTATGCCTTTCAATATGTTTTTCACTGGATAGGAAGACATGAAGGGTTTTGAACTAGGGTAGGCACTAATGATGTGGTGTTGAATACCAGAGAGATACAGTTTTATGGTGTTTAATGCTAATTTAAGGTTAAGGTGGCAAAAGGAGATAAATGCAATAATGGAATCTAGTGAATGAGTGTCACTTATCTGATGATCTGTCGTGAATTTGGTGTATATCGTGAATGCTCGATTGTATGCACGGGATGTGTTTGTGGATAGGGCTGCTCCGGCTAGGTATCTGCTCTCTCTAGTCCAGGATGAGGTCTTGGAATGAAGGGGTGCTGACCGGTCTGGAGTTGGCTGTGGGGTGTGTCCTGAAGAAAACTTGTAAGTTAAATCGAGACAACGCGTCAGCGGCTGTATTGGTGTTTCCTGGAATGTGGATGCATGTGATGTGAAATTGTCGTGTCGCTGCTAACCAAGTTAGCCTTCGGATCAATTTCATTATGGTGAGTGAGGAGGATCTACCCTTGTTTATTATGTCACAGGCTGGTTTGTTGTCGGAAAAGCATTTTACTGCTTTCCCCTGCCATAAGTGTCCCCATACTCTGGCGGCTGCCACAATCAGAGAGATTTCGAATAGGGCTGATGTAGTGTTAAATGAGGGCAAACCTAGGGTTTCTACTGGCCAGGAATCTCTGAACCAGTCATTGCGATAGATTGCCGTAAACCCTGTGTGAGCTGCGGCATCGGTCCAGATGACGGGTGAGGAATCTGATAAAGGTGTGATGAACATGGCTTTCCCATTCCAATGAGATAGGAACCGTAGCCACATGAGTAGATCTGCCCTGGCGTGAGCTTCTAGTGATAAGGTGCTGGAGTCGGTATTGAGTAAAGGGAGAAGGCACAACAATCTGGAGATGAACGGCCGGCCTTGAGGAATAATTTTCATAGCGAAGTTCAACGTGCCCAGTAAGAATTGTAGGTCTGACCTGGTACACTTGTCCTTCACCAGAAAATACTCTACCATCTCAATGATATGTCGCACCTTCTCCCCTGGTAGACTAGCCTGTAAGGTAACAGTGTCTAGGTGAATACCCAGGAATGTAAGTTTTGTGGTAGGGCCTATTGTCTTTTCTTGAGACAGTGGTACCCCCAATGCTGCAAATAGGGCCAAGGTCTTCTGGAGACTAACTGGAGAGGACTTAGGTGGTTATATCGTTAGGAAGTCATCCAGATAGTGCAGAACTGCGGGGCAGTGAGTGATATTGAGAAGTACCCAGCATAGTGTGTCAGCAAATATGTCGAATAATTTTTGGCTGCTTTTTGCTCCGAAGGTAAGGCGGGTAGCAAAGTAGTATTTGTTCTCCCATTTGATGCCATGCACATGCCACAGGGATGGGTGGATGGGTAAGAGCTTGAAAGCATTGGAAATATCGGTTTTACCCAACCAGGCTCCTACCCCTGCCCTAAGAATGGATTGAATGGCATCGTCTACTGTGGTGTATTGTAGGGAAAACTCCTCCGAAGGTATTAATGAATTGATGCTGGGGGTTGCTAAAGAATGCGGAGCGGACAAGTCGTAAATAAGTCTCTTTTTATTGTTGGACTTTCCAGTGGCAATACCTATAGGGTTGGTACGCCAACTGGCAAACGGAGGGTGAGAGAAGGGGCCCAAGATAAACCCGTTAGTCAGTTCAGTCTTGAGTAGTGACTGTGTGGTGACTGGGTCAAGGATAGCTGACTGTAAGTTGGGACGTTCGTGAATACCTGTGGGAAGTGTAACTAGGCCCGTGTGGAAACCCTCAGTGAAGCCTTGGATGAGGAAGTTGACTAAGTGAAAGGAAGGGTGTGCCTGGAGGTAAAATGCCAGGTTGTCAATGCTAACTTCGGTTAGTCATTGTTTTGGGTACAGACGATTGGGGCACATAGTTTTGGCATGTGCCCTGAAGCAAATTGAGCAGACGTGCAGCAGTCTGCATGAGCTAAATCCACAACTTCTCGAATTGAAGTTGTTGCAGATCTGTCCTTTTCCAAGGTATACTATGGGTCTGCCCAACTTGTCCTTCAATCCTCTGTGTTCTGCAGTGGAGGAACCGAAGGAAGCACGACTAGTGGTAGGAAGGTTAGGATCGACTGGGCACAAGTTGGTGGAGTGTGAGATAGAGGTGCACAGTGCACAGGATGGAGGCTTTTGGCCAGCGAAGTGGCGGCAGAAAAGTTCTGTATCCAGGTTACTCCAGTTGGTATGAGTGTTAAATTAAGTAAGGGATGCTGCCGCCTTGGCCAAAAAGGATTTATGATAATCGTAGAAAGAAAATTCTTCATACTTGTGCCCTAGGTCCACCAACTTGTGCATGTACAAGTCCAATTCCTCCATACGGATATTTTTTACTCCAAAGTGTTTGTCAGAATTCTCCTTGGATCAATGTGAGAGAATAATATATTACAGCATCTGTGAAATCAATGTCAGATAACACATGAGAAAACACACTGATACCTAGCAGTACTTTATATAATAAGCTTAGCAATACTGTATGAGCACCGGACTGGAAAATAAGACAACTAGAATATTCCATAGAGCTCCATGGGCTCCTGACATAAATGTTTGAAGCATTTAGATCATAAAATACAGGTAGCGCTCAAATAAAAAGCTAGATAAATAGAGATATGGCAGAAAAAATCCAATATGATAATAACAATATTTACCAAGGACATACACAAATATTTACTAATAACAATATTGGCACCAAGTCCCAAGAGTGTTATTTTCTTGCTAAAAGAAGAACATCACAAAAGCTTCCAGTCAAGGTTGTGGTCATTGGGACATGTAAAATGAAGCAGAAAAAAAACAAACAAACAATAGTGTAGTATATCAGTGCATACAGAGATACAGGCGACATACTGTCACGTATTCATCCGCACATAAAAATGTGGTTAACGGCATTTACTGTCCTGACAGGAAAAGGTGTGCCAAGCAACATTACCGTCCTGACAGGAAAAGTTGGGCCAAGCAACATTACGTTCCTGACAGGAAAAGTTGTGCCGAGCAACATTACTGTCTTGACAGGAAAAGTTGTGCCAAGCAGCAATCATGCACTTGGAAACCTGGTAATTACTTTTGGAGTCAAAGGCCGGTTACAGACCATCGGATTCAGAGGAGGGGTACTTAAACAGAATTCTCCTCTTGCTCATTGCCCTGTCGAGGTTTCATGCCTATGGTTATCCAAGAGTGCGTTCCTGATCCGGATTTTCTGGTATTGGACTTTGGCTTTGTTTTGACATCCCTGATATCTGGTATCCTTGACTTTTGGCTTTCCCTCATCTTTGTGTCTGATTTTGTGTCCCTGACCTCGGCAAGTATTTTGACTATTCTTGGAGACGTTAAGTCTGGCCTTTCTAAGGTCCGGTTATACGTCATACTTAGTCCTAGGTGTGACACATTACTGAGTGCTAGATCAACTTGTAATCCTGACACATACACATGTAAATTTTCCAACTCACATTTTTCAGAGCTATAAGCCAGCATACAGTGGTATAAACTCCACTTATAGATTGTATAGATGTATGGCACTTTCCCATCTGCAGCAAATTATTCTCCTTATGGATCACCCAAAAGAAAAGAAAACAAACAAAAATAGTGCTCTCTGTAGGTAAGTATAAGGGTAAGGAGAAAGTAAAAAAAAAATACCTATTTAAATTGTTTGGAGCAGAGGATCTGCTCATGGTACACAGCATGGGTGGTACAATCCCCACCTGAGATTCTTTGTCCGAGAGCCGGGGATGATAATCAGGATGCCAGATAAAATAAAAAAATTAAATAATAAAAGTATATGGTTCGGCTCCTGTGCCTGAAATCACAAACACCTAGTCCTATTTAACAGCAGCACATTCTACTCTTACTGATATTTCTGTCATATCTCAATATTTATTTAGGTATTTTATTTGAGAGCTACTTGTATGTTATGCCCTGTTTCACTTCTTAGGGATTAGAGGGAGCCCTCTAGTTTTCAGGTGAGCTGCTACCATTTGTACCTCTGTTCAGTTACCAAGTGCTTATCCACGCTCTTATCTCTTTGATTTGGTGCATTTAGCATATTGTTATTCTTTAACCTCCATTGTGATCGCTGAGATAAACTCACAAGGCTAAATGTAGTTGTGATATTGGGAATTTATCTTGTACGCAAGATCTGGGAAAAATCACCAGTTTGGGGAAACTGAATCAAATGAAATCAGCCACCAACTTGGTAAACAAGTGTAAAGTTATTGACTAAAGTGGGAATTGACAGGAATTTAAGTATATTTCATATTTTAGTCTTAAAAAGCCGTAAATAATGTCCGACGTGGGGACATTTTCCTGTTTGGCTATTTTGTCTTAAATTTGAAATTGAATTTGAAATCACTTTGAATTCTTGACAATTCACACATTAGCGAATAACCCGGACAATATTTAATGTAATAAATTTAAATAAAAATGTAGAAACTCAAAGCCTCTCTCATTTCGGCAAATAAAAAAATATATTTATATTTAAAAAAATTTATCAGAGGGAGAATGCCTCTGGAGCCCTGAGCTGATTTAACTAATATTTCCAATTATCTGGGGGTTTCTTAATGAGATTTTGTTTTCTAAACGTATTTACTATTATAACCTAAAATCTGTTTATTGTTTAAGAATTACCTCATGAGCGGTGTTTACTAAACACTGGATTTTGTCCGAATGCACAGAATCTGACGAAATTGACCGAATTCTGACCGCATTGTCAATTAGCAGATTTTCTAAAGCCAAATGCGGTCAGGATTTGGCTGGTTTGACCGATTTTTAACATTCGTTCTGAAGTGTCGATAAAATCAGTGATTTTTGCATCCAAACCAATTTACAGCATCAGAGTCAGAGATTTATCAACAGCCGCATAGCGACCGAAGATAAACTGAATGCATCCGGCATCTGCAAGTGAATGATAATTTGAAGAACTATTTGCTTGCTGGCAAAGCTTGCAGCCAGTGGAGAAATGTTTTTAAAAAATATTTGGGTCTGGCCAGCACTTGCAAATATAAAAGGGTGGCCAATAGTCCCCTCCACTGGCCTAACAAAGGGACTACGGGTAGGGGCCCAAATGCTAATAATAAAAGGGGGGCCTAGAGTCCCCCTGTCTTCCACCCATTAGGTAGACAGCCAACTACTAATAAAATAGGGGGTAATGGACATGCCATTGTCCACACCCCATATAATAGTATGCCTCCTCCCGGGTGACTAGGTTTCACAATGACCTAGCCACCTCCCTAAAATAGATTCAAGACCCTACATACCACCCCTCATCCTAAAAATGGTCAGGAAGAGGTTGTGACGAAAATGGACGTGCCATTTTTCCCCCCAGAGGTTGTTGATGTTTTTTTAAGCACACAAAGTTGTTTTTGCTGACTTGCTTCTGTCTCATTATTTGTCTAACACTTGTCATTTCTCAGTGGGAAAGGTTTGTTTTACTAACAGTATATCCTGTCCTTCAAGTGTGGTCTAAGAAAACCTAGATATGGACACCTCCCATGCCTTCCATATTCTTGCTTTACTAAGTGCCCAGAAAAGTCACTGCAGAGTATAAATCAGTCATTGTATGCTTCAATATTAAGTAAGGATGTACTAACCTACAGTTAGTTATTTTTTTTTTTTTTTTGTATTCACTTTATTAACAATGGTTTTGTAATAAATTTGTAACCGGTATGTAAGTTGTGGCTGAGACTACCCCAAGACAGAAATGCATTTCTCTGCTGAGCTGCCTTCAGCATAACAATTTCAGTAAACAGACTCTCTAAGAATCTTCCTAGTGTGGTCTGACTTCGTATACAGCCCATCAATCACTTACAGGGTTAATAAATCTAAAACCAGTAATAAAAAAATATTATACTTACCATCTCAAGTCTCCTTTCTTGTGATTCTTCTTATCTTCAGCCCCCAAAAATGTCAATTTAAAATCCATAATTCCCGACACCACTAGTTAAAATAGAAAAAAAGCCTGATGCAAAAAAAAAGACAGAACAAATCAAAAATGTGCCGCAATAAAAAATAATATATCTTCACCCATTGAAGGCTCTCAAGATTTCCCTGTCAGAGAGCTCTGATTGATTGGCTTACTTTCCAACCAATCAGAGAGCTCTTCGTCATATTGCAAAGTTTGGGAAATCTTCCAATGCTTTGCAATAGCTGACATAGTGTGGAAAAGCCTGTATAAGGGCGTTCCCCACTATCAGAGCTCATTCCGTGGCAAGACCTCCATGGGTGAAGATGGGTTGTTTTTATTGCAGTGTGGGTTCAATTTGTGCAGTTTATATGCAATTGGACCAGTTTTTTTTTATTTTAGTTAGTGTTGTTGGTTATTATCAATTTTTATTTGGTCTTTTTTGGGGGCTGAAGAACAGAAGAATTAGAAGAAAGAGGACTTCTGATATTAAGCATGATTGCGTTTTACAGGTTGTGGCTAGGAGAGTGGGGATTCCTGGGGGGGGGGGGGGGACTGTAATTTAGGGGGTGGATATAGGCATTTCCACTCCCCATATTTAGTAAGTAATTAGGGTCCCCAGAAATCCAGAGCAAACTCTGGGCCTTAATTATGAATTACAAAATCCAGACATTGATGGAAAACACCCTTGATAACTACTTGTAACGATATCTATAAATTTCACCTAATCTGTATATGTCTAGAGTGTCCTTTTATATGTTATAAGATTTAGAATCCTGAGCCCCAGGAGTGCACAGCACCCATACCATTGCATAATTACGGAAAGTGATGCCACTATTGAATATAAACATTAAAGAGCCACTCTAAGCACCATGGCATTGTGTCTTGCAAAGGTTATGGTGCACCTTGTTACATGGCTATAGGAAATGGTGGTAACGGGATTTAGAGTAATGAATCCCTCCCAGATTATCATGTAGGATGAGAGGGGTCAGATCTACAGCAGCCATGTGTTGGTTATGTTTCTCGGTTGGAGCATATTTTCATCATAATGGTCGTGTCCTAGAACATTAATTTACTCCCCTTCCTCATCATCATGGGGATATTGGTGTACACATGGGGTACTAAGATTTCTGGTCTGTGGTCCAAGTTTGGGTCTTGCCTGGCAAATACTTTCTCTTTTGTCCCAGTCTGGCCTTTTGGGGCACCCTGACTCAAAGCCTACCTAACTGAACTGATGGCTGTGATACAGAAACCGTTAGGGAAGCAGACTGATACAAACTATTGGAGGATATGACATAGAAAGACAATTAGCTTAATAAGAGAGGGACTTAAGTAGATTTAGTGGAGGGCTAGCCTGAATTTGAGAAACAGAAATATTCAGAAAGAATATGACAAGGGAGGCAATGATTTGTTGAGAGAGCAAAAGACACAGGGGATCCAAATTAGTGCCAAGAAAGCAGTGGATACATACAAGAAACTAAATTAAGAAAAACAACATGGAAAGGGAGAAATGGTACTGGAGGAAACTGCAGAATGGTACACAACATATATGAGGTCTGGTAAGATATAAGAGAGAGGGAGCTTGTACACACCACACATTTATACACACTGACACTGTGATCTAATACAACCCTGCCTTCCCACACAGAAACCCCTACATTCACACACACACACACACACACACACAGACACACACACACACACACAGACACACACTGTCAGTTAAACACTATCTTTCACTAACACACACTCACTCTCACTGACATATACACCTAATGTGTTACCTCTACACTCACACACCAGTTTGCACACAGTCACAATTCTTTTTTTTACCCACCTATTTAACACTTACTCACACCAATTTCCATACACAGAATAATAATAACACCCCTTATTCTCTTCCAGCATACCTGTGCTAGCTGTGAGTGCAGGAGCAGGAGATCAGTATGTGAAGAAGGTGTGCCTAGTGTCCAGGGGGAGCTGAAGAACTGTGCACAGTGAGCACATACTGCTTCTTGCTCCCTTTTGAGGGCTTTTGGTGTTTAACCCCTTAAGGACCAAGCTTCTGGAATAAAAGGGAATCACGACATGTCACACATGTCATGTGTCCTTAAGGGGTTAAAGCCAGGAGACAGCCATATTCTGGCATCCCCTGGTTGCAATGTGCACTGGTTTAAGCGTGGGTGCCGGCGTTACAGTAACCTCACGCACAGTGGCGGAACAAATGAATAGAGGACCCAGGTTCAGGAATTTATACGTGTCCCCTTGGCAAAATTTCATTTATTAAATTGCATCAAAAAAAGTGTGCAAATAAATGGTTGGATAATGAACTTAACATTTAAACGTTTCTCTAACTTTAAGGAAAGCCCTCATAGGATTTTAAAATAAACAAAATAACTGCTTTATTTTAACCAGACGTGCCATAGCATAAGTCTACGTTTCTACCCTATTATCTTGACATCTTGAAAAATGGGACTGAACCATTGAATGTTGTTGCATGACTGCTTAAAATTAAGTTGTATTTAATTTTAAGTCCTATGAGTGCTTTCGATTGTATATGTTTTTATATTTTGGCACCATGAAAACAAAATGGGGAGACTGAATATGAAGGCCTCGTTACATATATGTAAATTATATTCATGTGATTGACATGGGGATTTATGTAATCGTTATTGTCACGGACGTATTAGCCGCGAGGCAAACAAGGCATTTGCCTTGGGCGGCATTTTCCAGGGGGCGGCAAAAAACGCCGCCCCCAAATGCCCAGGCAAATACCTTGTTAGCCTTGCGGCTAACTGACAATCCGGGCGGGCTGCTGATCGGGCGGCGCTGGCGAGGGAGCACTTCCCCTGAGCTCTCTGCTCAGCTCCCTTGCACGCCGCCTGCAGAGTGATACCGGGAGCCTCAGGGAAAAGGAGACCCCCCCCCAGCATTCCCAAAGGTAAGGAGGCTGGGGGGGTTGCATTTTGAAAAGAAAAAGTGTGTGTATGTTAGTGTGTGTATGTTAGTGAGTGTGTGTTAGTGAGTGTGTGTGTCTGTTAGTGTGTGTGTCTGTATGTCTGTTAGTGTGTGTCTGTGCCAGTGTGTGTCTGTTAATGTGTGTGTCTGTTAATGTGTATGTCTGTTAATGTGTGTGTCTCTTAGTGTGAGTGTGTGTGTATGTTAATGTGAGTGTGTGTGTGTGTGTATGTTAGTGTGAGTGTGTGTCAGTGTGTGTATGTTAATTTGAGTGTGTGTCTATGTCTGTTAGTGTGTGTGTCTGTTAGTGTGTCTGTGTGTGTGTGTCTGTGAGTGAGTGTGTGTTTGTATGTTAGTGTGTGTCTGTTAGTGAGTGAGTGTGTGTCTGTTAGTGGTTTGTCTGTTAGTGAGTGTATGTTAGTGTGAGTTGTGTGTCTGTATGTCTGTTAGTGTGAGTGTGTGTCTGTTAGTGTGTGTGTGTGTGTGTGTCTGTTAGTGTGTGTCTGTTAGTGAGTGAGTGTGTGTCTGTTAGTGGTTTGTCTGTTAGTGTGAGTGTATGTTAGTGTGAGTGTGTGTCTGTGTCTGTTAGTCTGTCGTTTAGTGTGTCTGTTAGTGTGTGTGAGTGTGTGTGTGTGTGTGTGTGTGTGTTAGTGTGTGTGTGAGTTTGTGTCTGTGTGTGTATGTTAGTGTGAGTGTGTGTCTGTATGTCTGTTAGTGTGAGTGTGTGTGAGTGAGTGAGTGTGTGTGTGTATCTGTTAGTGTGTGTCTGTTAGTGAGTGAGTGTGTGTCTGTTAGCTAGTGTATGCGTATCTGTCAGTGAATGTGTGTATTTGGAAGGTGGGGGAGTGGGTGAGGTGGCGGGGAGGGGGGTCAGTGGCGGGGGGAGGGGGGAGGGAGGGTGTCTGAGTTTTGTCCTGCCTAGGGCAGCACAAAACCAGGATACACCACTGGTTATTGTTATGGTTACTCCCAGGCTAGCTGGAAGCTGGACCGCTTGGATAGTCTGGATCCCAGCTTGGAGAGAGAGAGAAGCCACTTTAGCTCGATATCCAGAAGGATCTTGTAAGTGTACAATTAGAAGACACTATGGTCTTCAGTTCCCTTTCTTGCTCCACTTGCACACTACATTTAAACTACGGTGAGATCAGATATCCCAGAGACTTTCAGTACAACAGTGTGGATTGTGAGGGAGCACTTGCCAGTGACTGCTTCTTTGAGATTTCTCTTCCTCCTGGCACTGAACCCTCTAGTCCGCCCTCCATTACTCAGCTAACCATTGTCAATCACCTTGTTCAAGTCTCTGGTTTCATTGGTAACCAGACCACAAATTAAAGCAGCCCACAGGGGTCCTCACTGAATAAGGTCCTTAATGCTCTGAGCAGCTGATTGTCAGCGCAGAGGGAGAGGGATCCCAGAAGGGGATATCGCTACTCTAGCAGGTGGAGCTAAGGAGCCACTCACCCGGGAGACCAGGCCAGGCAGAAGCGGCCCTCCAGGTGTCATCCTCCTCGACGGTGTCACCCAGTGAGGTCTGCACTCCATGAACTTACATAGTGAAGCCTCTGAAGATAGACAACTGTCTGCTCACAGAGAGATGGATGTGGGGTTGTACTTCCCTAAATAATGTAACATTCTCCAGTATTTTCTTAACCCATGAGGATGGTAAAAAGCTGGGGTAGCTGGGCCCTGCTTGCATTCAGGTGGGAGTAAAATCAATTTCAAAATAGAAAAAAAAAATTATAATAAATTGTCAAACCCTCTTTGGGTCTGACCAAGATCTATCAGTCCAGTGGTCCTAATAATGTAAGATATTTTAGGCTGCCTAGCAGATGAGACTGAGATAGGTGATTTTAAGTAGCCTTTTATAATTTAAAACTGTATTTTTGAGCGTGCTCTGTTCCTTAATCTGTATTTTGTTTAACACGTGGTCTCTACTGCAGCACAACTGCTGAAAAATGTATGTTTCGGGTGTGCCCTCAATTCCTCTTTTTCTCTATGTATGTTTGGAGTCCAGACCAGATTCCTTTTGGGTTGAGCACCCTGCAGGGGGTGCATCAGATGCCCCTTTGGAGGTCACCACAGGAAGGTATACATTTGAGGAGGTTTTGGATTGCAATGTCACTTTATTCATATTCTTTATTTGATATAGAGCAAGTATATGATGCACATAATGAGTATATACATCAAAGCACTATCACTTTAATTATTTAGTTTGATATACACTTTGGTTCATTTAGAATTCACAGTATTTGATTTGTCTCACACATTGAAATTAGTGTAGGATCCACCAATATTTAGGTACTGTGACGTAGTGGTGGGCTTAACACAATATAGCCATATTGTGGAAATTAATCCCCATATTTGTTAGCTCAAATAGGGATCTTAAGTAGCCTTGAAAAATGTAAAACTGTATTTTTGAGTGTACGCTGTTGCCTAATCTGTATTATGTATAAATTTTTATCTCTATGGCAGCACCATTACTGTGAAATGCATGTTCTGTGTGTGTTTTCCCCCCCCCGATTCCCCCCTCACATCCATTTTTTCCAAGAATACCCTGTTAGCACTCTCCTCACTACCACTGGTTATCAAAGCCACGTTCCACTATTCAATAAGCTAGAAACTTAAAAAAAAAAAAAGATAAATGGGAAATGACCAATTATACATTTAAAGGGACACTATAGTTACCCAGACCACTCCAGCTCAATGAAGTGGTCTGGGTGGCAGGTCCCTCAGGTTTTAACCCTTCAGATGTAAACATAGCAGTTTCAGAGAAACTGCTATGTTTACATTAGGGGTTAAGCCAACCTCTAGTGGCCGTCTTCCTGACAGCCGCTAGAGGCGCATCTGCAACGCTGGATGCGAATTTCGCATCCATTGTGCAGAGCGTCCATAGGAAAGCTCCACTCGGGATGGGGACCCTGAGGGTTTAACTCCTTCAGCGCCACGGGAGGGGGACCCTGAGTGGGGGGGAAGTCTCAGGGCACTATAGTGTCAGGAAATCCGCTTTGTTTTCCTGACACTATAGTGATCATTTAAAATGGAAAAAAATGCCATCAGGGTTCTTTTGGCTGGAAGATGCACCATGTGCTTACACCTTTTTAACATCAGTAGACGCACCAAATAGTGACATTCATGCTTCCATAAGAATACAATCATCATCCCCCCACATGGCGGTCTTGGAGGGTGATGTACACCAGTATACACATAGCTAACATGAACAATCACACTCCAGGTTAACAATAAGTGGCGCCAGAAAACCATGATGTTGTCGGCCTGTTTTTTGTATCAATTTAAAACTGAAGGAATCGACATTTAATAAATGCAGATCTATATTTAATTATACAATGATATTTAATGTCAGCAACTCTAACTGGAGATTGAAAGCAGTACAATATGATCTGATGTATTTCTTATGGTCTAAAGTTTTATTAGTTTTTGTATATTTTTTATATATTTATTATGTATTTTTCAGATTCCCAGGAAGGGATATAATCACACTGACGTAATTGGATTACAGAACAAAACACTTCCAAAATGAATAACAATTCTTGTTTATGGTACGAACAAACATACATTATTTTTTCTTCTTTTCTTTCCCGACTGTGTCACTTTCTGCAAGTATTGATCTGAATAAGAGAGTACAGTCAAATAGTACATATTATATATATAGAAAAGTATCAAAGATAGCACTCCAAGGACTTAATAAAAATGTACTTTTATTACCTTCACAAAAACAGCAAATTATCAACGTTTCAGCTTGATCCCCTCAAGCTTTCGTCAGGACACACTGTATAAACAAATAACCCCACATATATAGCATAAAATATCCCCAAGGGTGGGCATCACATTACTCTTCTCATAAATACCCCTAATGAATGGATTACAGAAATGCAGAAAGAGTATATTTCTCATTGAGGCCATCGGGGTGTACTGTTCTCAAAGTTCTGATCCAATAAAGTAATGTGATGCCCACCCTTGGGGATAGGCATGCATTTTTGTACTTCTCCTATACCATTTATATTCTGTTTATGCGAAATCCCATATGTGAGACTGAGATAGGGTACCCACCCGGAGGGATAGGCAAACTTTTCATTTACTCACAGTGATTATGGTCTAATCTATAGGGTTGTGCTTTCTCCCTTAATATCTAAATATATTGATCCACAAGTTACATTCTTTTTTGTTAAATTTGAGAGCATTTCACCACTGTCTTTGGGATAGTTCACTTCTGCTCTCTATGAGGTATATTGATTATATTTAAGAGTTTCAGGTTGTAGATAGAGGATTATTCAGTCTTTCATATATAGTGACATATATTATATACACTGGATATTACATATGTGGCACATTTGGGTTTAGTGCTGTTTTCTTTTCATTGCTTTCCCTTTAATTACAATATACAATTCCTTTTGGGCTTGTTTAATCTCTACGGAAGTCTCTTGATTTTGACCTCTTTTCTCAGTTAACCTCTAGCCTGTATATGATACAGCATGATAATCTATATAGATATAATCTATATAGATGTGACTTTATTTGACTGTTGATAATGCTAATTGTCATGTGATAAACTATTGATTGCATTCTCTAGTATTCTTCAATTTTGTCCTCTTTAAGAATCAGTTAGAGATTAGACAGTATGTTATCCAATATTCTGATAAACACCAGTGTCCTGTATTATGTATTTTCTATTTTTATGTTGGATTTGTGCCAATGATTTGATAGATGCATTTCCCCTTTTTTTCTGGACTTAATGTCTGTTCGATATATTGCAGCCGGTTTTATGAGACATAGTAACTACATGGTGATGAAAATTACAAGATTATCCTTTGTAGACAGCGGAGCTGGTATTGCTCTATTAGTTTAGCTTTATTCCTTTTTTGCCAACATCCACTGAACGTGATGCAGTTATAAACTTGTTATAAACTTGTATGTTGATATAATTACATCCATGTGTTCATAGGTCCCCATGGTGACGACCCCTGAACGTGACGCCGTGCGGCTGTTGACGTTTTCGGGTAGCCCGCGGCAGTCCCGGTCCGAGCGTCCATGGAGTCGGATGTAACACAGGTGTGGTGAGTAAATATCATATTTTATGCTATATATGTGGGGTTATTTGTTTATACAGTGTGTCCTGACGAAAGCTTGAGGGGATCAAGCTGAAACGTTGATAATTTGCTGTTTTAGTGAAGGTAATAAAAGTTAATGTTTATTAAGTCCTTGGAGTGCTATCTTTGATACTTTTCTACATTTTTGGCTGACAAGCACCAGGCAACTAGATTTTCCATAGGTGGAGTGCAAGATTATTTTTGTTTTATTTATATATATATATATATATATATATATATATATATATATATAATTTTTTAACATTTTTTTTTTTTTTATGCTTATATTCTTATTCTAATTCTTATTTTACCGGACTTCAGTATACTAGCTGGTGTGAGCCCTTCCAAAAGTTAGTTCTGTCATGGAAGTATAAGCGATAAAACATTTTAATATGACAGTGAATTACTGCTGAAAACCATTTACAAAGGCTGTTAGATGATAGGGTCTTACTGAAAAAATATAATGCCCCGAATTCCCAAGAAAGTGTTCTCTATGGCTCTTCTGATGTCCCGATTTCTCAAGCTGTAGACAATTGGGTTGAAGAATGGGGTTACCACCATGTACGTCAAGGAAAGACCCTTGTTAATATTTACAGAGTGATCACTGCGTGGAAATGTATAATTTACTGCTAAAGTGCCATAGTACACACACACTACAGTCAGGTGAGAGCTACAGGTAGAAAAGGCTTTGTGTCTCCCACTTGTTGACTGAATTTTGAGAATAGTGAGAACAATGGATACATAGGTGCCAATGATAAATGCAAATGGAGACAGAACAAGAGGAGTAGACGTCATAAAGGCCACTAATTCTACAACTGTCGTATCAGAGCAAGCGATATCTGCAACTGGAGCTATATCACAGTAAAAATAGTCAATGATGTTGGAGTCACAGAAATCCAGTTTGGTTAAGAAAATGTAGTTAAGAAAAACTAGTAGACATCCCAGAACCCAACATATGGTGACAATATGAAGCTGAAGTTTGAAGGTCATGATAGTTGTATAACGTAAGGGTTTGCAGATGGCAACGTATCGATCAAAGGACATGGCGGCCAAAAGCAAACACTGGGCTACGGTTGGGATACCTAGAATATAAAACTGTATAAGGCAACCAGATATAGGCATATGAACTTGCCCCATCAATATTAAACACAATATGTTGGGCATTATAGTTATGGTAAATACAATGTCAGACAATGACATCTGACTGAGAAAAAAGTACATAGCAGAATGAAGGCTTTTGTTGGTTATGAAGATTAGAATGACCAAAAGATTTCCAAGTAACGATGTTATGTTGATTAGCAAAAACAAAATAAATAATATAATCTTGAAGCTACGGAGGTTCCTAAATCCCAAAAGGAGAAATTCTGTGACTGCCGTCCGATTTCTTTCAAACATTTTCTGTTGACAACAAATAAATACAAATGTTTACAAATCTACTTCCTTATTCCCTGTTTAAAACTAATGTGGATATCCCCAAAATGCTTGATTATCTTTCTGTATTAAAGGGATGCTATAGTCATGGAGATGACTTCATCTCAATTAAGTCATCTGGGTACAGTCCTTTAAACCCTACAATATAAAACAATGCATGGTTAAATCCAACTTTAGTGACCATCTTCCTAGATGTGCTTCCAAATGATGTGCATTGAATCAAAGCTTTTCTAGGGGAAAGTTTGAAAGCATGCATGGTGCTCACCGCGCATGCACAATAGGTCTCCAACGCTCCCCAATGCTCCCCAATGCTCCCCAATGCTATGTTGTCACAAGAGGATTAGAGGTGAACACTGCTGAATGAGCTTTGTCACTAGAATAAAGTAAATAAAAAAATAATGGGTGTGTGGGAACCTGTACAGAGCGAGGACCAGGGGCGCTATAGCATTAGGAAAACAGGTTTGTATTCCTATATTCCTAATCAAAAAAGCATTCCTTCAATCTATACAACATCAACCAGAGGGCTATTTCTTCCATTTATAATGCTGTAAAACATTACTTACTGCTGCTTCTGAAATTTTGCCCTTAAGTATTGCTCTTCGTCTGTAGGGTATTTCCTGTTGTTAAACCCACCCTCTATGGTTGGTCTGTGAAAGAAAATCCTATATCTTATCTTTGTGATCAGCCATTGATACCTACTTTTACCCTGTAGTATTTTCTTTAAAAAAATTTTATCTTAGCTTGAGTGGGGTTACGGTACATTAGATTTGGATGTCAATGATGGAGATGGACACAGAATGGACACTAACCTCTGTTTGTACCATGTTAGCTGAGCATATCCTGTCTATAAGTTCTCCTCTCATGCCTAATGTGAATTTATGTCAGTTTATTGTGCATTGCATTTAATTTCACTATTTCCATAGCAGAACAGCATCTCTATATCTCTGGAAAGCAATTATTGGCCCACAAGGATAAGTGTGCCTCTTTATCTATTCCAAATGTTGGGCGGTATGTGCAAATCTGACATCATGGTGACCAGAAACAGCTAAGAGAGGGGTTATGTATTTAGTAAATAGCAATGCAATGCATTGTATATCATTATTATAGTATGTGACATGTAGCATTACTTTCAGTCTGATCACGCCTCCAATCAGAGTCTTGTGAATGTGGCGATACACAGTGTTTGCCCAAGCCACCATCTGTGTGTACCTGCTGCACTCTCATCCAGTCAATGCATTATGTTAAACGTTCCACAAAATCTATAACAGCTTAAGGGGAATGAGGATTTTCTATTTAGCAATATATTGAGAAGACCATAAATAGCTTGGACACCAAGGATGGGTGGGGTGGGGTGGGGTACCGAGGTAACTGTCAAACTATTCAAAACCATTCAAAATTTTATAAATACTGACCTTGGGATGGTGTCAGGGGACTCATGGCACCATAGCCACTATTGAGGCTTGTAGTAGATTTGGGGCTTAGAGTTTCCCTTTACTTAGTCCTCACTCAAAACTCTAAGAAGCTTCACCTCACTTGGAAGAATATAAGTGGGAATATCAGTCTCTGACAAGGCCTATGAGAAGCCAAAACAGTTGTCTCGTATCACTGTATTCATTCACAGAAGTAAGCTGGCTGCAACCTCCAATGTAGTCTGCATTCATGAGTGGGTTCAAATTGCAAATAGTACAGGTTCCATCGGTAATGCGTATAGTGTGCATATATCTAAAGGCACAAAGCAGCCAAACCTTGTGTGAGACCTCCTGAGTGGAAACGGATTGCAGGGTATTTGTTGTTCAAGTTTTTAAGCATTTACTGTTGTTGTCTCTATGTTGACTGGGTTTTTGGTTTTGGTTTCTGTTTATACATACTATCTTCGTGCAATTGTAATATTACTGTGGAATTCTTATAAATGTTACTTAAATACACCTAGAGCCTTTGCCCTCTCTGCCCACATACATTACTTCTGTGTAATATGAATAGCTTACCTTTTAATCTTCAGAGCATAACTCCAAAGCCCTGCTTGGCTACAAGGCATATATTTAAATTATTTCCACTTTATATGAGTACATTTTGACTTGTAGGCTACAGAGAATTGCTTGGATCTCTGTTGTATTGCAAAATGCATTGGTCGAGGTTCTATAAGCGGGAATCTGCACATCTACAAAGAAATGACAAAAAATCTTCATATATCGTTTTTTTTTCCGAAAAACTAGAACAGTAGATTAAATTATGAATGCTAATATTACTTAATAATTGTGATTTTTTTTTTCAAATGATAACATAAATGACAGTATGGTAATTAATTATATGACAAAATGGTACATAGAATATTCTGCACTGTAATCCTTAACTGCCTGTGTTAATGGACAAGTAGATACAATGTTACATAGAATGTATGTGACTAACAGAACCTCGTCACGGGCTCCTCGAGTAGACTGCTTGCCAGCCTCCTGCCCAGGACTATGGGCCCTGCAATATACCTTGCCCAATGCACTTTAAATCAAGTGATTTATGTACTTCTGTACTCCAGAAAGAGTCTGTAACGAAAATATACCCCAACTCGCAGGATTCAACTCAATAAAAGACAACACAGAGGAGAGATACGTCTACTTGACCTTAGAATGGCCGGACTCGACGTGTATGAGAGGAGACACAGTCAGGAACGATCCGAGGTCAAGGGCACAAAGAGACAGCGTAAACTAGGACTAGCCGGGGTCTGGTACACAGAGAACAGTAAGCCGGCAAACAGAACAGATAAGGAACAAGAGAAAACGTAGTCAGAAACAAAGCCAAGGTCAATACGAAGGAACACAACTGAACACAACAAGCGCTAAAGGGAACTGCAACAGAAACCACGATAGGGCAAGGACTAAGAGAAAATGGTGAGTATAAGTACCTTAGTAATTAATGTGATTGACTCCTGTCATATCCACGCCCCCAAAAGGTAAGTGTATGGGGAGTGTGGCATGACAGGGGCCAATGGGAGCCCTTTGCCAATTTAGGCTCCCACTGTTTCTTTAAGAGCGCTCTGAGATCTGCGGCGTGCTCTTAGATTCAGGCGGGACACGTGACCGCTTCTCGCGGTCACTGCCAGCCTTCCTGTTGCAGCCGTCGGATGAGCCGCGTGCGGCTCGTGCAGCAGCAGGACTGCGCGCGGCTCGAAGAGAGGACCGCGGCCGGTCCCTGGATAAGGTAAGTAACACTACAGAGACAGACCATTAGCACTGATCGCATCAAACTGTTTTGGGCATAGGACCATGTGCATGGCCGGTCAAATAATTGACTTGCATGAGAATCCCGAACCCCTGAACCAATCTGGGTGATTTTTGGATATGTTGGTCACCCAGATCGGGGCTATCAGGGGATGTGAGTTTTGTGGGGTTTTCATGTGTTTTGGGGTTTGTTAAATAGTATGTTTTTGTACCTGAGAGATAATTTAATTATATGTTTGTGTGCTCAGGTAATTATCTCTCAGGTACAGAGGAGGAGTATGTTAAATGTTTGCTAATAACCAGTCTCCTCTCAGATCCTCCTCTCAGAAATATATATCAGGAAACCCCTTGCATGGGAACTCACATAAAAAAGCCATGTGTGGCTCCCATTAAATAAGTTCTCCTTTACCCTCAACATAGAGCGTCGTCTCCTGCTTGGAGGGAACAGCTATATTCACTACTCGGGGAATTGCTATAATCACTACACTCCCCTGGATTAAAACAAGGTTCTACCTGCTCTACTGTCAGGATTAGGAGAGGCCTAACCACTGGAAGCTGGATCCCTGACTTGGGTCCAGGGTGGGTGGCGGACAGCGAGATCCCAGCCAAGCTGTAATGCTGGCTACGGGGACTACAGTGATGATGGTGTCTGGTGGAGTGCTTGGAAGTACTCAGCATTACTAGGAAGCAGCGATTAATTGAGGAACCCAGTTGGGGTGCCAGGCAGTCCACCACAATGTATTTAGTGTAGACTTGTGCATTCAGTTTCAAAGGGCAGGATTCATCAGATTTCTGAGCGATTGGAGGGTTATCTGAATTTAGGAACTCTGAAGAGCCAACGGGATACATCACGAGAAAACAAACTGACAAACAATGGACAACCATGTTAGTTTGTTTCGTGATTCAGAGTTCTGTCCGTGACATCAAAAAAAGGACTGATGGACGGTAAAAAGAAGATTGATAGTTAGGAACATCCACGCAATTATGATTTTATTTAAAGATCAAGTGAGAGTAACAATAATATAGATTTTTAAAAGAACTCAAAGTGAATTTCAAATTTAAGGTCAAGATAACCACACCGTAAACATTCTGTAAATCAACTAAGCGGTCAGTCCTGCTTCTCTGGCCTTAACCCCATTTAAACTGGCACTTGTGCATGCACGATTGCCAGGGTCTAAGCCCATAACCTGCAATTGTATATATGTGATTACATAATTGCAAATGAAATTCATTTATTGCAAACTAATTTTGTTTGCGATAGTTGTGCTCACACCGTTCAATCGTCAGATCTCTTGAGCTCTCCCACAGCACAGGCCAGAAAGTTCTAGAGATCTCCCTGCATGATGCTGTGCTGCTCACTCTGCAGGCTGCTCCTCTGGCTGAGAGCTATTAACTGCAAGTGCTCCTTCCTGGTCCAGAAACCAAAAGGTGGCATCAGATAGGAGACTTCACAAGCAGCCCACCGAACCACGTGGGAAGCTGTTGGACCACCAGGAAAACTAATAGACCACCAGGGAATAAGGATCAGAGCCATTCTCACCACAAAAAGGAAAGCAAGGAGGGGGACTCAACAGTATTGCAATATTTGCGATATTTAGGTCATATGCAAACAGTCAGTAGCAAGGTTTTGTGCTATGTTTTTAATAAGTGGACCTGAGAGGAGACTCATCATATGGGACCAAGTAATATATTCAATAATGGTGTTTGATAAAAGTCCAATGACTGTTGACTTCAAACAAGAGCCCACCCAGTTGGGCGGACTTTAAATTTGGAAAAATCTAATAGTGGGCGCTGCAGTGGTTTAGGGTGAAGACTATTTTTATATCGGTAAACTATAAAAATAGTCTTCACCCTAAACCACTGTAGTGATCCACCATTAGATTTTTTTTTCTAGATTCTTGCATGAAACAATAAGATTATGGTGTTTAAGCAGCTGGTTACTTAATTTTTCACAATTTGTGGTATACATTTTTACTGAAATATTAGCGCTGGTACATCACCCTTTGGACTTTAAATATGGACTAGCTGGAGAGGAGTTAGTGCTCTGAGGAAGCCGACAGGCGAAACGCTTCATCACGCACACACTACGTCACGCCGTCACATGGATCCGAGGTTAACCCCGCCTACTGGAAGTGTTCGTGCAGAGTGTTGGAAAGCCTGTAGTACCGCAGCCGGTGGCAGACTAGTAGGTCTAAGGACTCAGAGCACGATTAATCCGAGAGAAGGAGATGTTGTGGGAACGTTTTTAAAGGTTTATATGAAATTAAAGAATTGTGATTGCATCTTTTCTATGTGCTCAGTAACAGTAGATTTAATTATGACTGCTAATATTACTTAATAATTATGAAACATTATTCAAATAACATAAATGACAGTATGGTAATGAACAATATGATAAGAAAGTATTCCTAAAATATTTTCTTTATGGGTCAATCATCGCTGGCATCCTCTCCTGCATCATTGACCCATAAGGAGATTTACACACACTGAGAAGTTAGAGCAGGCTCATCTGCTCTCCACTTGTGAGTGTTTCTTCACATTTTAGCTCAAATATTATTTATATAGGATTACACGAAGTGTTTTTTCTCAGTGTTTTTGTCTTTGAGTTCAACTGGATGATACAAAGCTGTCTACAATTCTAAGCAGTATGTTATTGTAAGTGCTTTATTTTCACTACATGCACTTTGGTAAAATTTTTGCACAGTATTGAGAATTTATTATGTGTTGCACCAAGACATTTTATACATTTATGTGCACTAATATATAATATAAAATCATGATTAAACTGTTTAAAATTGTTATAGTCTTAAAGACACAGCGCACCTTTATGCATTTAAACATACGTTTTCAGGACACCCAGAATACTCTGATTCTGGGGGTGTTCTGGGGGTGTTTTTTTATGCAAACCCTTTGCTAGTGAAGGGGTTAAATTTAAAATTCGATTTGAATTCTCACTTTAGAATCTATCCCTGTTAGTGATTCTGCCAAACTAAACATTTTCACTGAAACCAGTGTAATTGTTACTTCGTGAATAAAACATACGTATCAGCAACATTTATTGTTATACAGCAAATGTGACTTAGATAGAAACTAGCAAACATTGTATCTATTCTTAAGAATACTGTGAATAGAGACATGGTTAATTATGCGCAATGTACGTTTAAATTATATTTTTACGGTTTAACTAAAACTGAAAATAATTGGGTTAAGTATCTAAATTTGAGTGTCTGTGTTTTGATTGATTCAAAATCAGAATAAAAATGCATTTTCTTTTTCATTTTTTTCATTTTTTTGTGACACATTTATAAAGATTAGCTTAAATTGGTTGATGATACATGTTTAAACGTGATTAAAACAAGCACTTTGAGAAGTATTCATTAAATCAAGAAATAAAAGTGAATTTCAAATTGAAGACCAAAATAGCAGAACCAGAAAAATACTCTGTCATCGATGCATCCAGTTCGTCTACTTTTGTCTTACATTTGAAATTCACTTTGAAATCTCACTTTGGTGAATAGCCCTGTCTGTGCTATATTATTGGTATTTAATATAATTTCTCCTGTTTGTACTTTCTTAAAATTATGTTATATTAAGTCATGCAATTCATTATATTAAATACCAATAAAACAAGTATTATTATTATTATTATTATTATTATTATTGCAATTTATATAGCGCCAACAGATTCCGTAGCACTTTACAATATTATGAGAGGGGATTTAACTATAAATAGGACCATTACAAATAAACTTACAGGAACAATAGGTTGAAGAGGACCCTGCTTGATCGAGCTTACATTCTATAGGAGGTGGGGTGTAAAACACATTAGGACAGGAATTTGCAATCAAATAAGGTGGACTGCCCTTTAGGAGAGGGCAAGAGACAGGTATGTGAGGTATTGGTTAGTCTTGGAGGCCATAAGCTTTCCTAAAGAGATGGGTTTTAAGGCACTTCTTAAAAGATGCAAGACTAGGGGAGAGTCTGATGGCGGTAGGCAGGCTATTCCATAGGAAGGGAGCCGCCCGCGAGAAGTCCTGCAAGCGCGAGTTGGCCGTACGAGTGCGGACAATGGACAGGAGGTGGTCACGGGCAGAGCGGAGAGACCGAGAAAGGACATACCTATGGATCTGTGAGGAGATATAAGAGGGGCTAGAGTTGTTCAGTGCTTTATAGGTGTGAGTTAGTACCTTGAATTGACTCCTATAGCATACAGGAAGCCAATGTAAGGACTGGCAGAGGGGTGAGGTGTGAGAGAAACGACTAGAGAGAAAAATCAGTCTAGCAGCAGCGTTCATTACGGACTGTAGGGGTGCAGTACGGCTTTTGGAAAGACCAAACAGGAGAGGGTTACAGTAATCCATGCGGGAAATTACTAGAGCATGGACAAGCTCCTTGGTAGTATCTGGTGCAAGAAAGGGGCGGATGCGGGCTATGTTTTTAAGATGGAATCTACAGGATTTGGCAACATGCTGGATGTGAGGCTCAAAGGTGAGACCAGAGTCAAGTATGACGCCAAGACAGCGTGCTTGCAAGGATGGACTGATGTTGGTACCACAAACTTGAAGGGATAGCGAAAGAGGAGGATCAGTATTAGGAGGAGGAAAGAAAAGGAGCCAAGAGAGGCAGTATAAAGAGAAAATAGAAGGGGACCAAGGACGGAGCCTTGGGGGACTCCAACCGAGACAGGGCGAGGGGAGGAGGTATCATTAGAAAAGGAGACACTGAATGAGCGTTGGGAGAGATAAGAGGAAAACCACGAGAGGACAGAGTCACAGAGACCAAGCGATTGAAGAGTTTGAAGAAGGAGAGCATGATCAACGGTGTCAAAGGCTGCTGAGAGGTCAAGAAGAATTAGTATGGAGTAGTGGCCTTTGGATTTAGCTGCGATTAGGTCGTTAGTGACTTTGATAAGGGCAGTCTCTGTAGAGTGGAGAGGGCGGAAGCCAGATTGAAGGGGGTCAAGGAGAGAGTTGGAATTGAGGAAATGAGACACACGGGTAAAGACAAGTCTTTCCAGAAGCTTTGAGGAAAAAGGGAGCAGGGATATGGGACGGTAGTTAGAGAGGGTGGATGGGTTGAGGGATGGTTTTTTTAGTATAGGTACTACAGTGGCATGTTTAAGGTCAGCAGGGACGATGCCAGAAGAGAGCGAGCAGTTGAAGATGTGTGTTAGAGAAGGCACGAGACAAGTGGAGAGAGATCTGATAAGGTGAGATGGGACAGGATCGAGCGGGCAAGTGGTGGGGCGAGAGGAGCAAAGAAGAGCAGCCACCTCTTGGTCAGTAGCTGGGGAGAATGTCTGAAGGGTAGGAAAGGCATGATCTATGTGTGATTGAGAAACAGAAAGGCAAGGAGGGGAGAATTCTTTCCTTAGCTGTTCAATCTTGTCAGTGAGTAACATGCAAAGTTATCAGAAGTAAGGTTAGTTTTGGGGGTGGCCACAGCAGGGCGAAGAAGAGAATTAAAGGTGTCAAAGAGACGCCTGGGGTTGCGGGAACATGAACTAATGAGAGAGGAAAAATAGGACTGTTTGGCAAGGGCAAGGGCTGCACTGTATGAACACAATACGAATCTATAAAGGAGAAAGTCTGATTGGGTACGAGACTTCCTCCAGGAGCGTTCAGCACAACGGGAGCATCTTCGCAGGTAGCGCGTTGATTTAGTATGCCATGGTTGGGGGCGGGTCCTCCTTGAGGTGCTTGTTTGGAGTTGCGCTCCAACGTATCCAAAGTATTAAAGAAGTTATTAAAAAAATACTTTCAAAAAACAGTTAATCAACAAAAAAGTTAAAAATAGCAGCATCTGAAAAAGTGTAATAGCTCCAACACACTGAAATCCTATAGTAATATATACAATATTAAAGTGTGCTGTGCCTTTACTAAATGTGACAACACAATTTTCTCACACTAATTGCAAGCTGAACGAATTGCTCATATATGAAAATCTTTGCAAACAAAGTTAACTGCCTATTTGCATATATTAGTACTTCCAAATAATTTTAGCGTGTGGAGATTTTGTTGGCACAATTATTAAAGGTACAGCACACTTTAATAATTGGGGTTATATGATTTATTATATTAAAAATATAACTCACAAGTGTAACTTCAATTTACAATGAAAAAATTATTTTAAGTCCATTAAATAGATCTATCATATAAAAACACGCAAGCCATTTTGTATAGAAATAATGAAAAAAACAACTTTGATATTCTAAAATGATTTAGAAGGATGCATATTTTAGTAAAATTCATAATGCTGATTAATACGTTTATTTAATGCTGGTACCTCGAACCTCCAGTGATAGTCAGTAAATAGATCCGCTCAATGTAGAAATGGAGAATTTATATTTTAATGTTATTGTCATTGGGACGTGTCCCTAAATCCCTCAGATTATTAATTTCCTATTTCTAATTATCACAGGACATGTTTGTGAGAAACTGTTTGTTAATTATAATATTAACCCTTGTTGATGTTTAATATGTGCCAAACTGTTACTGTTTTACATATTGTTTGCTAAGGTTTTGTAGTGGAGTTTTTGTGTGTGCGCTTGTCTATAGATGTAAATATACTATAGCTTTAATGAAAAATAAAGTTCTATCTTGTATTTGTGATATTGTAGAACCCTCCACACCGTATATGTCATATATCTAATCTGTTAATGTGACCAATAAGAGGCGCTAAGATAAGGCACCAACACCACAGCTGGTGTTCAAAGTCATTGACTGGGCTCCGTAACTGATAGGGAGCTCTTAAAGTGGTCTGTACCTGATATTGGTGCAGATGGTGGTGCTACCCCACTGGACCACCAGGAATCCATCTTACCCTCTCTCCACTGGACTGCCAGGGAAGGTAAGCAAGAGGGTGTGCGGGTGGAAAGATACACGCACACAACACTCAGCCAGCACACATAGACACACTCAGCCCCCATAAAGCTCTCAGCCTCCTCCAAACACACAAGACTTAACCACTCCACACACTCAAACACAACCATGAGTAAGCACACAAGACTCACCGAAACAGAGGCCAGAGCTCTAGGAGGAAACCAATCTGGCACTCTACCTATGACCCTGGGATATGTTATTGTGGCTGGGCAACCTTAATGGGATTGTTTAAAAGTAGCAGTGGCCGAGGGTGTATTGTGTGGGGTTTATTCACTAAATGTTACAGCAAAGTCTGTCTTTTTCATTTGGCTCATTTTCACTGATAAAATTCCTTCCTGGTTTCCTTTATTCACTATTAAACAGATTGAAACCACATTAAGCAGCATGTTTCCCAGCTAATTTTAAATGGATCTCATCTCATGCTCCAAATTCAATGTGAAAGATGAGTAGATTTTGGGAAGGATTAAGAGTTGGGGTTTATTTATGGGGTAAGGGGTGTTTGTTGTTAGTGTTAAGTTGATTAGAAGGACACTTTGGACCCATAAAGCACTTTAGCTTGCTGAAACGCTTTATGTATGATTATTCTATTTCAAGTTCTTGTTACACCCTCCTGGCTGTCAATCAGACAATTGGTCCTCTTACTTCCTGGTTTGTTCAGCTCGGTGAAAATAAACTCAAGAGGCAGCAATTGTCAAGAGCACCTGCCTTGAAAAGACTTCTCAATGAGCACCATTGGAAAGTCTGTGATTGGACAGCCAGAGAACATCTGGGGGGGGGGGGGGGTGTTAGAAGTGAAGGGCTTGCATAGGCTGCAGACACAAGTTCTGCTGCTTCTTCAAGCAGTTTTTTGATATTCCTTACCAATGAAAAAATGCATGATTAAATGCTTAAAATATACAATACACGTGGGATTCAGCAGAGTCCCAGAAGTAGGACGAAATGCGTAAGACCATATCTTTCTTTTTTCTTGTAATTTTTATATTACCATTAATCCCTTTTTAATCCATCTACCTCTCGGAGGCCTGCATGGTTCCTGATACCGGTTGATACCTGATCCTGTGAGGGAGGCACCATTAGAGCGCATATTACTCCAATTTCTTGTGAGTGCAACCTATAGCAGGGAATATTATATTTCCACTAACTGTATAACGCTATGTTCTTTTTATTTATTATTCTTTAGGTATGTGACGGATCGCTGGCACTCTGACCGAATACCTCCACCAATCGATGCTCCTAGTGCTTGCCCAGGACTCCAAGCACTCCACCAGACACCATAACCACTGCAGACCTCACTTCCAGCGATGCAGCTGCGCCGGAGTCTCGCCGTCCTCCGCCCACCCTGGACCCAAGACTAGGATCCAGCTTCCAGTGGGTAGACCTCTCCTACTCCAGAGAGCGTAGCAGGAACAATCTCTTACAAGAGCTTATACTCAGGGGAGTATTGTGATTATAGCAATCCCCAAGAGTGTAGTTATCCAATCCCCCAAACATGACATGAGCCAAAACTTCATGAAGGGGTAAAGCAGGTCTGTTTAATGCAAGCCAGCACTTACAATTTATACACACATTTAAACCCCCAACAGCCTCATTTACATACAATAGGTTACATAGATTACTATATTACAAGGAAAGGTGGGGTCAGACAATATGGGCTGATGGGAGATTGAGGAGGGATAAAGAAGCCAGTTTAAACTGGTCTGGCAGTGTCCCTGGGACAATGCCCTGCTGGGGAAACAATAGGACAGGAAAAAGGGGGAGAGGGAGAGGCACAGACAAGCAATACATTTAACATACTCCTCCTCTGTGTCTCAGAGATAACTAATTACCTCTAAGTACAGAAAAACATACAATTTACAAACACCTCAGAAGTACCCCAAAGATCCATGGAAACCCCACAAGAGTCACATCCTCGGATAGCCCTGAACTGGGTGACCAACATATCCAAAAATCACCCAGATCGGTTCAGTGGTTTGGTTTTTCCATGGAAGTCACTTTTTATCATGTCTTTTTGCAGGGCCCATAATCCTACGGCAAGAGGCTGGCAAGCAGGCCCTTCCAAGTACCAGTGGCGAGGTTACTTTCGCAACAAGGTATATTAGCTGAATCCCACATGTATTGTATATTTTTGGCTTGTTTAGACGAAACACTATTTGGGAGGTGTTTGGTGGGAAGCTGTTTCTGTACAATTGATAAGTATATTTAATATTTTTGTACATCCCCTTTTGTTGTATCATAATTAAATGCTTGCATGTTTTTATATTTACTAAACATGGATTTCCTTTATTTTGTTTCTTTGCATTTGGCCAGTGGAGTGTCCGTTTAGGTTGGGGTGTAGGGTTATGGAAATAAATCAGGCATAACAAATCAGGCCAATTGAGGGCATTTGGTTTCCATTACCATGTTTGTGAATAGCTGAAATACATGCATATTGAGGTTAAACTGAATTTGCAGCTAACTGAAAGACAGCTGAATAATAGTGCAAATAGGGCAGAAAAAAACGAATTTTCCTTGTGTGAAGAGCTAAATCAGAATCACATTACAAACGTCTAGTAATCGTTCTACAGTCTGACTCTAATCCCCTTTTTCCCACGCCAGGCTGGTCTTGCCGTGACAGGCTCTGCCTCCATGGCTAAGATCCTCAATCTTGATAATCTCAGCCAATCCAGTGCTTTCCCATAGGAAAACTTTGAAAGTCTATTGCCCATGCTCGGCAAAACGCCGTGTTGTGTCAGTCTGCTGAGGCAGTGTTTACATTGAAAAGCCTGCAGGGACATGCTGCAGACACCAGAACCACTACATTAAGCTATAGTTGTAGTCGGGGACATAAGCCGTAAAGTAGAATAAGTATACAAGAATATTACAGTCGGTTGTGGTGTGCCAGAACCAAGGTATAGGGTAGGTCTGTAATAAAAGAGGGCCTACCCATGAATGGTTATAGAGGGTTGTGGTGGGAGGGATGAACCCAGCGATTCCAGTCCTGATTAGGAGGGGGCCTGAGCTTTTATAGCCGGGTAACCCCTCCCACAATTACAGGCTACGCCTTTATATTTGTAGTCGGGGACATAAGCCGTAAAGTAGATATTGCATTCGGTTGTGGTGTGCTGAAATCGACGTATGGGGTAGGCCTGTAATAAAAGAGGGCAAAAAGGTTAGAGTAAACAATTCACTTTATTAAACATTGGTTACATAGCTAGACCTTTGAATTCTGATCTTAATTCTATTTCTGGTTGTGGAATGTAAGTGGCGAATACAGCAGACTTCCACCGGCCTAATCTTTTAATTATGTGAGTGGGTACGTTGTGACTTGAGGCTGCCGAAGCGGCTCCAATTCTGAACGAGTGTCAAGAAAATCCTGTGGGGTCGAAACCGAGTCTGATGAACAGAGTTCTGATGTACTGAATGAACTTGCAAACAAAATATACACAAGGTGTATAGTTGTGTAGGCGCTTCTAACTTAAAATAGACAATAAAAGTAAGTGTGACAGAAAGGTGTAATCCCTTAACACCTAAAGGTAAAGTGAAACAATTAAAATAATTCACACCCACTTAGGAAAATATACAGAGTAAAAAGGATATACCACCTATTGCAGATATAGATATGGTGGTTACATCTGTAAAACAAATGAGACATACATAGTGTTTTCCATATAGGTGTAAACAAACAATTGTATCATATGAGGATTGAACTCACAAGGATGGAGCCTCTTAGGCTCTATGTACTTCGCTCTCGGGTGCCTATTCAGGCTTTCGATAATTTTCAGTTGAAGACCCAGACTCCACAAATTCAAGAGTAAATAAGGGTTTATTAATTGATGAAATATTATATAAAATATTAATAATATAGGACAAAAATAGGCAGATATATGTATAAAATACAGCGTGGTATGGTACTGCAATAATGGCCAAAATTAAAAGCAGCAAAGCACCACAGCATATACACAAAGTAACAATACCGCCAAATGAAAGTCCCAGTAAAAAGTCCAGTAAAGTGCAAACGCGTTTCAGCCCTAGATAGGGCCTTCGTCAGTGCTAAATTCCTGGAGAAACTTCAGGGCTTAAGTAGCCCCCATGATAAGTCCAACTGCATCCAGCTGTGCTTCAGAAATGCCGCCGGCCACATCACTTCCGGTTTCGAAAAAAAAAAAAAAAAAAGATTTCTTTTTTTTTTTTTCCTTCTTTTCCTTTTGTGACTTCCGGTTGGATGCGGTCATGTGATGTATTTGCGTTCCACCATGCGTTCCACACTCGGGCATGGTGGAATTGACTACAGAAAGTGTTCATATTGAAAGAGGGCATTTGCCCAAACAAATAATACAATAATATAGTAAAATAAATAAACAAATTGAGTAAGCTGTGAATAAATAAATCGGAATAGAAATATAAAATACAAAATATTTGTTAATATAGGTACATATAAAACATCATATATAAAATAGAAGAAATGTAACTCAGGGGGATGTGGAAGGGAGAGGAAACGTCCTAGAAGAAAAGATTTTAATATAAAAATGTAAATATATTTTTGTCCTATATTATTAATATTTTATATAATATTTCATCAATTAATAAACCCTTATTTACTCTTGAATTTGTGGAGTCTGGGTCTTCAACTGAAAATTATCGAAAGCCTGAATAGGCACCCGAGAGCGAAGTACATAGAGCCTAAGAGGCTCCATCCTTGTGAGTTCAATCCTCATATGATACAATTGTTTGTTTTTACCTATATGGAAAACACTATGTATGTCTCATTTGTTTTACAGATGTAACCACCATATCTATATCTGCAATAGGTGGTATATCTTTTTTACTCTGTATATTTTCCTAAGTGGGTGTGAATTATTTTAATTGTTTCACTGAATGAACTTAGCAGTAGTTAAGGGGTAACCGTGTAATGAGAGTAGTGGGGCGTTTTGACTGAGACATGTGAGGGTAGCCAGAAAGGTGTTGAATACTGCGACGGGGCACCACTGATTGCCGGTGGGATAATAGCAGATCTTGGTAGGTGGGCCTAGTTGATTCGTTTGTGTGTGATCTAAGGTGAGTATGTAGTGATCTGTGTGTCTTTGGAGGTTTGTAATCTTAAGGTACTGATGATGACAAGAAACACTATGGTGGTGAACTCGTTTGGTCATAGGAAACCATAAAAAGCTAGATAAGTCGCTGTCTTGATAACTAGGTTGGTATTGGTTTCAAATGGTTTGGAGTCCAGGATATTGGAGAGTGCGCGAAACTTGGGACCGTCTACCGGAAGTCTGGAAGAGGTAGTGGGTAAGTCTAATCTTTGTATGCCTTTCAATATGTTTTTCACTGGATAGGAAGACATGAAGGGTTTTGAACTAGGGTAGGCACTAATGATGTGGTGTTGAATACCAGAGAGATACAGTTTTATGGTGTTTAATGCTAATTTAAGGTTAAGGTGGCAAAAGGAGATAAATGCAATAATGGAATCTAGTGAATGAGTGTCACTTATCTGATGATCTGTCGTGAATTTGGTGTATATCGTGAATGCTCGATTGTATGCACGGGATGTGTTTGTGGATAGGGCTGCTCCGGCTAGGTATCTGCTCTCTCTAGTCCAGGATGAGGTCTTGGAATGAAGGGGTGCTGACCGGTCTGGAGTTGGCTGTGGGGTGTGTCCTGAAGAAAACTTGTAAGTTAAATCGAGACAACGCGTCAGCGGCTGTATTGGTGTTTCCTGGAATGTGGATGCATGTGATGTGAAATTGTCGTGTCGCTGCTAACCAAGTTAGCCTTCGGATCAATTTCATTATGGTGAGTGAGGAGGATCTACCCTTGTTTATTATGTCACAGGCTGGTTTGTTGTCGGAAAAGCATTTTACTGCTTTCCCCTGCCATAAGTGTCCCCATACTCTGGCGGCTGCCACAATCAGAGAGATTTCGAATAGGGCTGATGTAGTGTTAAATGAGGGCAAACCTAGGGTTTCTACTGGCCAGGAATCTCTGAACCAGTCATTGCGATAGATTGCCGTAAACCCTGTGTGAGCTGCGGCATCGGTCCAGATGACGGGTGAGGAATCTGATAAAGGTGTGATGAACATGGCTTTCCCATTCCAATGAGATAGGAACCGTAGCCACATGAGTAGATCTGCCCTGGCGTGAGCTTCTAGTGATAAGGTGCTGGAGTCGGTATTGAGTAAAGGGAGAAGGCACAACAATCTGGAGATGAACGGCCGGCCTTGAGGAATAATTTTCATAGCGAAGTTCAACGTGCCCAGTAAGAATTGTAGGTCTGACCTGGTACACTTGTCCTTCACCAGAAAATACTCTACCATCTCAATGATATGTCGCACCTTCTCCCCTGGTAGACTAGCCTGTAAGGTAACAGTGTCTAGGTGAATACCCAGGAATGTAAGTTTTGTGGTAGGGCCTATTGTCTTTTCTTGAGACAGTGGTACCCCCAATGCTGCAAATAGGGCCAAGGTCTTCTGGAGACTAACTGGAGAGGACTTAGGTGGTTATATCGTTAGGAAGTCATCCAGATAGTGCAGAACTGCGGGGCAGTGAGTGATATTGAGAAGTACCCAGCATAGTGTGTCAGCAAATATGTCGAATAATTTTTGGCTGCTTTTTGCTCCGAAGGTAAGGCGGGTAGCAAAGTAGTATTTGTTCTCCCATTTGATGCCATGCACATGCCACAGGGATGGGTGGATGGGTAAGAGCTTGAAAGCATTGGAAATATCGGTTTTACCCAACCAGGCTCCTACCCCTGCCCTAAGAATGGATTGAATGGCATCGTCTACTGTGGTGTATTGTAGGGAAAACTCCTCCGAAGGTATTAATGAATTGATGCTGGGGGTTGCTAAAGAATGCGGAGCGGACAAGTCGTAAATAAGTCTCTTTTTATTGTTGGACTTTCCAGTGGCAATACCTATAGGGTTGGTACGCCAACTGGCAAACGGAGGGTGAGAGAAGGGGCCCAAGATAAACCCGTTAGTCAGTTCAGTCTTGAGTAGTGACTGTGTGGTGACTGGGTCAAGGATAGCTGACTGTAAGTTGGGACGTTCGTGAATACCTGTGGGAAGTGTAACTAGGCCCGTGTGGAAACCCTCAGTGAAGCCTTGGATGAGGAAGTTGACTAAGTGAAAGGAAGGGTGTGCCTGGAGGTAAAATGCCAGGTTGTCAATGCTAACTTCGGTTAGTCATTGTTTTGGGTACAGACGATTGGGGCACATAGTTTTGGCATGTGCCCTGAAGCAAATTGAGCAGACGTGCAGCAGTCTGCATGAGCTAAATCCACAACTTCTCGAATTGAAGTTGTTGCAGATCTGTCCTTTTCCAAGGTATACTATGGGTCTGCCCAACTTGTCCTTCAATCCTCTGTGTTCTGCAGTGGAGGAACCGAAGGAAGCACGACTAGTGGTAGGAAGGTTAGGATCGACTGGGCACAAGTTGGTGGAGTGTGAGATAGAGGTGCACAGTGCACAGGATGGAGGCTTTTGGCCAGCGAAGTGGCGGCAGAAAAGTTCTGTATCCAGGTTACTCCAGTTGGTATGAGTGTTAAATTAAGTAAGGGATGCTGCCGCCTTGGCCAAAAAGGATTTATGATAATCGTAGAAAGAAAATTCTTCATACTTGTGCCCTAGGTCCACCAACTTGTGCATGTACAAGTCCAATTCCTCCATACGGATATTTTTTACTCCAAAGTGTTTGTCAGAATTCTCCTTGGATCAATGTGAGAGAATAATATATTACAGCATCTGTGAAATCAATGTCAGATAACACATGAGAAAACACACTGATACCTAGCAGTACTTTATATAATAAGCTTAGCAATACTGTATGAGCACCGGACTGGAAAATAAGACAACTAGAATATTCCATAGAGCTCCATGGGCTCCTGACATAAATGTTTGAAGCATTTAGATCATAAAATACAGGTAGCGCTCAAATAAAAAGCTAGATAAATAGAGATATGGCAGAAAAAATCCAATATGATAATAACAATATTTACCAAGGACATACACAAATATTTACTAATAACAATATTGGCACCAAGTCCCAAGAGTGTTATTTTCTTGCTAAAAGAAGAACATCACAAAAGCTTCCAGTCAAGGTTGTGGTCATTGGGACATGTAAAATGAAGCAGAAAAAAAACAAACAAACAATAGTGTAGTATATCAGTGCATACAGAGATACAGGCGACATACTGTCACGTATTCATCCGCACATAAAAATGTGGTTAACGGCATTTACTGTCCTGACAGGAAAAGGTGTGCCAAGCAACATTACCGTCCTGACAGGAAAAGTTGGGCCAAGCAACATTACGTTCCTGACAGGAAAAGTTGTGCCGAGCAACATTACTGTCTTGACAGGAAAAGTTGTGCCAAGCAGCAATCATGCACTTGGAAACCTGGTAATTACTTTTGGAGTCAAAGGCCGGTTACAGACCATCGGATCCAGAGGAGGGGTACTTAAACAGAATTCTCCTCTTGCTCATTGCCCTGTCGAGGTTTCATGCCTATGGTTATCCAAGAGTGCGTTCCTGATCCGGATTTTCTGGTATTGGACTTTGGCTTTGTTTTGACATCCCTGATATCTGGTATCCTTGACTTTTGGCTTTCCCTCATCTTTGTGTCTGATTTTGTGTCCCTGACCTCGGCAAGTATTTTGACTATTCTTGGAGACGTTAAGTCTGGCCTTTCTAAGGTCCGGTTATACGTCATACTTAGTCCTAGGTGTGACACATTACTGAGTGCTAGATCAACTTGTAATCCTGACACATACACATGTAAATTTTCCAACTCACATTTTTCAGAGCTATAAGCCAGCATACAGTGGTATAAACTCCACTTATAGATTGTATAGATGTATGGCACTTTCCCATCTGCAGCAAATTATTCTCCTTATGGATCACCCAAAAGAAAAGAAAACAAACAAAAATAGTGCTCTCTGTAGGTAAGTATAAGGGTAAGGAGAAAGTAAAAAAAAAATACCTATTTAAATTGTTTGGAGCAGAGGATCTGCTCATGGTACACAGCATGGGTGGTACAATCCCCACCTGAGATTCTTTGTCCGAGAGCCGGGGATGATAATCAGGATGCCAGATAAAATAAAAAAATTAAATAATAAAAGTATATGGTTCGGCTCCTGTGCCTGAAATCACAAACACCTAGTCCTATTTAACAGCAGCACATTCTACTCTTACTGATATTTCTGTCATATCTCAATATTTATTTAGGTATTTTATTTGAGAGCTACTTGTATGTTATGCCCTGTTTCACTTCTTAGGGATTAGAGGGAGCCCTCTAGTTTTCAGGTGAGCTGCTACCATTTGTACCTCTGTTCAGTTACCAAGTGCTTATCCACGCTCTTATCTCTTTGATTTGGTGCATTTAGCATATTGTTATTCTTTAACCTCCATTGTGATCGCTGAGATAAACTCACAAGGCTAAATGTAGTTGTGATATTGGGAATTTATCTTGTACGCAAGATCTGGGAAAAATCACCAGTTTGGGGAAACTGAATCAAATGAAATCAGCCACCAACTTGGTAAACAAGTGTAAAGTTATTGACTAAAGTGGGAATTGACAGGAATTTAAGTATATTTCATATTTTAGTCTTAAAAAGCCGTAAATAATGTCCGACGTGGGGACATTTTCCTGTTTGGCTATTTTGTCTTAAATTTGAAATTGAATTTGAAATCACTTTGAATTCTTGACAATTCACACATTAGCGAATAACCCGGACAATATTTAATGTAATAAATTTAAATAAAAATGTAGAAACTCAAAGCCTCTCTCATTTCGGCAAATAAAAAAATATATTTATATTTAAAAAAATTTATCAGAGGGAGAATGCCTCTGGAGCCCTGAGCTGATTTAACTAATATTTCCAATTATCTGGGGGTTTCTTAATGAGATTTTGTTTTCTAAACGTATTTACTATTATAACCTAAAATCTGTTTATTGTTTAAGAATTACCTCATGAGCGGTGTTTACTAAACACTGGATTTTGTCCGAATGCACAGAATCTGACGAAATTGACCGAATTCTGACCGCATTGTCAATTAGCAGATTTTCTAAAGCCAAATGCGGTCAGGATTTGGCTGGTTTGACCGATTTTTAACATTCGTTCTGAAGTGTCGATAAAATCAGTGATTTTTGCATCCAAACCAATTTACAGCATCAGAGTCAGAGATTTATCAACAGCCGCATAGCGACCGAAGATAAACTGAATGCATCCGGCATCTGCAAGTGAATGATAATTTGAAGAACTATTTGCTTGCTGGCAAAGCTTGCAGCCAGTGGAGAAATGTTTTTAAAAAATATTTGGGTCTGGCCAGCACTTGCAAATATAAAAGGGTGGCCAATAGTCCCCTCCACTGGCCTAACAAAGGGACTACGGGTAGGGGCCCAAATGCTAATAATAAAAGGGGGGCCTAGAGTCCCCCTGTCTTCCACCCATTAGGTAGACAGCCAACTACTAATAAAATAGGGGGTAATGGACATGCCATTGTCCACACCCCATATAATAGTATGCCTCCTCCCGGGTGACTAGGTTTCACAATGACCTAGCCACCTCCCTAAAATAGATTCAAGACCCTACATACCACCCCTCATCCTAAAAATGGTCAGGAAGAGGTTGTGACGAAAATGGACGTGCCATTTTTCCCCCCAGAGGTTGTTGATGTTTTTTTAAGCACACAAAGTTGTTTTTGCTGACTTGCTTCTGTCTCATTATTTGTCTAACACTTGTCATTTCTCAGTGGGAAAGGTTTGTTTTACTAACAGTATATCCTGTCCTTCAAGTGTGGTCTAAGAAAACCTAGATATGGACACCTCCCATGCCTTCCATATTCTTGCTTTACTAAGTGCCCAGAAAAGTCACTGCAGAGTATAAATCAGTCATTGTATGCTTCAATATTAAGTAAGGATGTACTAACCTACAGTTAGTTATTTTTTTTTTTTTTTTTGTATTCACTTTATTAACAATGGTTTTGTAATAAATTTGTAACCGGTATGTAAGTTGTGGCTGAGACTACCCCAAGACAGAAATGCATTTCTCTGCTGAGCTGCCTTCAGCATAACAATTTCAGTAAACAGACTCTCTAAGAATCTTCCTAGTGTGGTCTGACTTCGTATACAGCCCATCAATCACTTACAGGGTTAATAAATCTAAAACCAGTAATAAAAAAATATTATACTTACCATCTCAAGTCTCCTTTCTTGTGATTCTTCTTATCTTCAGCCCCCAAAAATGTCAATTTAAAATCCATAATTCCCGACACCACTAGTTAAAATAGAAAAAAGCCTGATGCAAAAAAAAAGACAGAACAAATCAAAAATGTGCCGCAATAAAAAATAATATATCTTCACCCATTGAAGGCTCTCAAGATTTCCCTGTCAGAGAGCTCTGATTGATTGGCTTACTTTCCAACCAATCAGAGAGCTCTTCGTCATATTGCAAAGTTTGGGAAATCTTCCAATGCTTTGCAATAGCTGACATAGTGTGGAAAAGCCTGTATAAGGGCGTTCCCCACTATCAGAGCTCATTCCGTGGCAAGACCTCCATGGGTGAAGATGGGTTGTTTTTATTGCAGTGTGGGTTCAATTTGTGCAGTTTATATGCAATTGGACCAGTTTTTTTTTATTTTAGTTAGTGTTGTTGGTTATTATCAATTTTTATTTGGTCTTTTTTGGGGGCTGAAGAACAGAAGAATTAGAAGAAAGAGGACTTCTGATATTAAGCATGATTGCGTTTTACAGGTTGTGGCTAGGAGAGTGGGGATTCCTGGGGGGGGGGGGGACTGTAATTTAGGGGGTGGATAATGGCATTTCCACTCCCCATATTTAGTAAGTAATTAGGGTCCCCAGAAATCCAGAGCAAACTCTGGGCCTTAATTATGAATTACAAAATCCAGACATTGATGGAAAACACCCTTGATAACTACTTGTAACGATATCTATAAATTTCACCTAATCTGTATATGTCTAGAGTGTCCTTTTATATGTTATAAGATTTAGAATCCTGAGCCCCAGGAGTGCACAGCACCCATACCATTGCATAATTACGGAAAGTGATGCCACTATTGAATATAAACATTAAAGAGCCACTCTAAGCACCATGGCATTGTGTCTTGCAAAGGTTATGGTGCACCTTGTTACATGGCTATAGGAAATGGTGGTAACGGGATTTAGAGTAATGAATCCCTCCCAGATTATCATGTAGGATGAGAGGGGTCAGATCTACAGCAGCCATGTGTTGGTTATGTTTCTCGGTTGGAGCATATTTTCATCATAATGGTCGTGTCCTAGAACATTAATTTACTCCCCTTCCTCATCATCATGGGGATATTGGTGTACACATGGGGTACTAAGATTTCTGGTCTGTGGTCCAAGTTTGGGTCTTGCCTGGCAAATACTTTCTCTTTTGTCCCAGTCTGGCCTTTTGGGGCACCCTGACTCAAAGCCTACCTAACTGAACTGATGGCTGTGATACAGAAACCGTTAGGGAAGCAGACTGATACAAACTATTGGAGGATATGACATAGAAAGACAATTAGCTTAATAAGAGAGGGACTTAAGTAGATTTAGTGGAGGGCTAGCCTGAATTTGAGAAACAGAAATATTCAGAAAGAATATGACAAGGGAGGCAATGATTTGTTGAGAGAGCAAAAGACACAGGGGATCCAAATTAGTGCCAAGAAAGCAGTGGATACATACAAGAAACTAAATTAAGAAAAACAACATGGAAAGGGAGAAATGGTACTGGAGGAAACTGCAGAATGGTACACAACATATATGAGGTCTGGTAAGATATAAGAGAGAGGGAGCTTGTACACACCACACATTTATACACACTGACACTGTGATCTAATACAACCCTGCCTTCCCACACAGAAACCCCTACATTCACACACACACACACACACACAGACACACACACACACACACAGACACACACTGTCAGTTAAACACTATCTTTCACTAACACACACTCACTCTCACTGACATATACACCTAATGTGTTACCTCTACACTCACACACCAGTTTGCACACAGTCACAATTCTTTTTTTTACCCACCTATTTAACACTTACTCACACCAATTTCCATACACAGAATAATAATAACACCCCTTATTCTCTTCCAGCATACCTGTGCTAGCTGTGAGTGCAGGAGCAGGAGATCAGTATGTGAAGAAGGTGTGCCTAGTGTCCAGGGGGAGCTGAAGAACTGTGCACAGTGAGCACATACTGCTTCTTGATCCCTTTTGAGGGCTTTTGGTGTTTAACCCCTTAAGGACCAAGCTTCTGGAATAAAAGGGAATCACGACATGTCACACATGTCATGTGTCCTTAAGGGGTTAAAGCCAGGAGACAGCCATATTCTGGCATCCCCTGGTTGCAATGTGCACTGGTTTAAGCGTGGGTGCCGGCGTTACAGTAACCTCACGCACAGTGGCGGAACAAATGAATAGAGGACCCAGGTTCAGGAATTTATACGTGTCCCCTTGGCAAAATTTCATTTATTAAATTGCATCAAAAAAAGTGTGCAAATAAATGGTTGGATAATGAACTTAACATTTAAACGTTTCTCTAACTTTAAGGAAAGCCCTCATAGGATTTTAAAATAAACAAAATAACTGCTTTATTTTAACCAGACGTGCCATAGCATAAGTCTACGTTTCTACCCTATTATCTTGACATCTTGAAAAATGGGACTGAACCATTGAATGTTGTTGCATGACTGCTTAAAATTAAGTTGTATTTAATTTTAAGTCCTATGAGTGCTTTCGATTGTATATGTTTTTATATTTTGGCACCATGAAAACAAAATGGGGAGACTGAATATGAAGGCCTCGTTACATATATGTAAATTATATTCATGTGATTGACATGGGGATTTATGTAATCGTTATTGTCACGGACGTATTAGCCGCGAGGCAAACAAGGCATTTGCCTTGGGCGGCATTTTCCAGGGGGCGGCAAAAAACGCCGCCCCCAAATGCCCAGGCAAATACCTTGTTAGCCTTGCGGCTAACTGACAATCCGGGCGGGCTGCTGATCGGGCGGCGCTGGCGAGGGAGCACTTCCCCTGAGCTCTCTGCTCAGCTCCCTTGCACGCCGCCTGCAGAGTGATACCGGGAGCCTCAGGGAAAAGGAGACCCCCCCCCAGCATTCCCAAAGGTAAGGAGGCTGGGGGGGTTGCATTTTGAAAAGAAAAAGTGTGTGTATGTTAGTGTGTGTATGTTAGTGAGTGTGTGTTAGTGAGTGTGTGTGTCTGTTAGTGTGTGTGTCTGTATGTCTGTTAGTGTGTGTCTGTGCCAGTGTGTGTCTGTTAATGTGTGTGTCTGTTAATGTGTATGTCTGTTAATGTGTGTGTCTCTTAGTGTGAGTGTGTGTGTATGTTAATGTGAGTGTGTGTGTGTGTGTATGTTAGTGTGAGTGTGTGTCAGTGTGTGTATGTTAATTTGAGTGTGTGTCTATGTCTGTTAGTGTGTGTGTCTGTTAGTGTGTCTGTGTGTGTGTGTCTGTGAGTGAGTGTGTGTTTGTATGTTAGTGTGTGTCTGTTAGTGAGTGAGTGTGTGTCTGTTAGTGGTTTGTCTGTTAGTGAGTGTATGTTAGTGTGAGTTGTGTGTCTGTATGTCTGTTAGTGTGAGTGTGTGTCTGTTAGTGTGTGTGTGTGTGTGTGTCTGTTAGTGTGTGTCTGTTAGTGAGTGAGTGTGTGTCTGTTAGTGGTTTGTCTGTTAGTGTGAGTGTATGTTAGTGTGAGTGTGTGTCTGTGTCTGTTAGTCTGTCGTTTAGTGTGTCTGTTAGTGTGTGTGAGTGTGTGTGTGTGTGTGTCTGTTAGTGTGTGTGTGAGTTTGTGTCTGTGTGTGTATGTTAGTGTGAGTGTGTGTCTGTATGTCTGTTAGTGTGAGTGTGTGTGAGTGAGTGAGTGTGTGTGTGTATCTGTTAGTGTGTGTCTGTTAGTGAGTGAGTGTGTGTCTGTTAGCTAGTGTATGCGTATCTGTCAGTGAATGTGTGTATTTGGAAGGTGGGGGAGTGGGTGAGGTGGCGGGGAGGGGGGTCAGTGGCGGGGGGAGGGGGGAGGGAGGGTGTCTGAGTTTTGTCCTGCCTAGGGCAGCACAAAACCAGGATACACCACTGGTTATTGTTATGGTTACTCCCAGGCTAGCTGGAAGCTGGACCGCTTGGATAGTCTGGATCCCAGCTTGGAGAGAGAGAGAAGCCACTTTAGCTCGATATCCAGAAGGATCTTGTAAGTGTACAATTAGAAGACACTATGGTCTTCAGTTCCCTTTCTTGCTCCACTTGCACACTACATTTAAACTACGGTGAGATCAGATATCCCAGAGACTTTCAGTACAACAGTGTGGATTGTGAGGGAGCACTTGCCAGTGACTGCTTCTTTGAGATTTCTCTTCCTCCTGGCACTGAACCCTCTAGTCCGCCCTCCATTACTCAGCTAACCATTGTCAATCACCTTGTTCAAGTCTCTGGTTTCATTGGTAACCAGACCACAAATTAAAGCAGCCCACAGGGGTCCTCACTGAATAAGGTCCTTAATGCTCTGAGCAGCTGATTGTCAGCGCAGAGGGAGAGGGATCCCAGAAGGGGATATCGCTACTCTAGCAGGTGGAGCTAAGGAGCCACTCACCCGGGAGACCAGGCCAGGCAGAAGCGGCCCTCCAGGTGTCATCCTCCTCGACGGTGTCACCCAGTGAGGTCTGCACTCCATGAACTTACATAGTGAAGCCTCTGAAGATAGACAACTGTCTGCTCACAGAGAGATGGATGTGGGGTTGTACTTCCCTAAATAATGTAACATTCTCCAGTATTTTCTTAACCCATGAGGATGGTAAAAAGCTGGGGTAGCTGGGCCCTGCTTGCATTCAGGTGGGAGTAAAATCAATTTCAAAATAGAAAAAAAAAATTATAATAAATTGTCAAACCCTCTTTGGGTCTGACCAAGATCTATCAGTCCAGTGGTCCTAATAATGTAAGATATTTTAGGCTGCCTAGCAGATGAGACTGAGATAGGTGATTTTAAGTAGCCTTTTATAATTTAAAACTGTATTTTTGAGCGTGCTCTGTTCCTTAATCTGTATTTTGTTTAACACGTGGTCTCTACTGCAGCACAACTGCTGAAAAATGTATGTTTCGGGTGTGCCCTCAATTCCTCTTTTTCTCTATGTATGTTTGGAGTCCAGACCAGATTCCTTTTGGGTTGAGCACCCTGCAGGGGGTGCATCAGATGCCCCTTTGGAGGTCACCACAGGAAGGTATACATTTGAGGAGGTTTTGGATTGCAATGTCACTTTATTCATATTCTTTATTTGATATAGAGCAAGTATATGATGCACATAATGAGTATATACATCAAAGCACTATCACTTTAATTATTTAGTTTGATATACACTTTGGTTCATTTAGAATTCACAGTATTTGATTTGTCTCACACATTGAAATTAGTGTAGGATCCACCAATATTTAGGTACTGTGACGTAGTGGTGGGCTTAACACAATATAGCCATATTGTGGAAATTAATCCCCATATTTGTTAGCTCAAATAGGGATCTTAAGTAGCCTTGAAAAATGTAAAACTGTATTTTTGAGTGTACGCTGTTGCCTAATCTGTATTATGTATAAATTTTTATCTCTATGGCAGCACCATTACTGTGAAATGCATGTTCTGTGTGTGTTTTCCCCCCCCGATTCCCCCCTCACATCCATTTTTTCCAAGAATACCCTGTTAGCACTCTCCTCACTACCACTGGTTATCAAAGCCACGTTCCACTATTCAATAAGCTAGAAACTTAAAAAAAAAAAAAGATAAATGGGAAATGACCAATTATACATTTAAAGGGACACTATAGTTACCCAGACCACTCCAGCTCAATGAAGTGGTCTGGGTGGCAGGTCCCTCAGGTTTTAACCCTTCAGATGTAAACATAGCAGTTTCAGAGAAACTGCTATGTTTACATTAGGGGTTAAGCCAACCTCTAGTGGCCGTCTTCCTGACAGCCGCTAGAGGCGCATCTGCAACGCTGGATGCGAATTTCGCATCCATTGTGCAGAGCGTCCATAGGAAAGCTCCACTCGGGATGGGGACCCTGAGGGTTTAACTCCTTCAGCGCCACGGGAGGGGGACCCTGAGTGGGGGGGAAGTCTCAGGGCACTATAGTGTCAGGAAATCCGCTTTGTTTTCCTGACACTATAGTGATCATTTAAAATGGAAAAAAATGCCATCTCAGTTCTTTTGGCTGGAAGATGCACCATGTGCTTACACCTTTTTAACATCAGTAGACGCACCAAATAGTGACATTTATGCTTCCATAAGAATACAATCATCATCCCCCCACATGGCGGTCTTGGAGGGTGATGTACACCAGTATACACATAGCTAACATGAACAATCACACTCCAGGTTAACAATAAGTGGCGCCAGAAAACCATGATGTTGTCGGCCTGTTTTTTGTATCAATTTAAAACTGAAGGAATCGACATTTAATAAATGCAGATCTATATTTAATTATACAATGATATTTAATGTCAGCAACTCTAACTGGAGATTGAAAGCAGTACAATATGATCTGATGTATTTCTTATGGTCTAAAGTTTTATTAGTTTTTGTATATTTTTTATATATTTATTATGTATTTTTCAGATTCCCAGGAAGGGATATAATCACACTGACGTAATTGGATTACAGAACAAAACACTTCCAAAATGAATAACAATTCTTGTTTATGGTACGAACAAACATACATTATTTTTTCTTCTTTTCTTTCCCGACTGTGTTCTTTTCTTTCCCGACAAGTATTGATCTGAATAAGAGAGTACAGTCAAATAGTACATATTATATATATAGAAAAGTATCAAAGATAGCACTCCAAGGACTTAATAAAAATGTACTTTTATTACCTTCACTAAAACAGCAAATTATCAACGTTTCAGCTTGATCCCCTCAAGCTTTCGTCAGGACACACTGTATAAACAAATAACCCCACATATATAGCATAAAATATCCCCAAGGGTGGGCATCACATTACTCTTCTCATAAATACCCCTAATGAATGGATTACAGAAATGCAGAAAGAGTATATTTCTCATTGAGGCCATCGGGGTGTACTGTTCTCAAAGTTCTGATCCAATAAAGTAATGTGATGCCCACCCTTGGGGATAGGCATGCATTTTTGTACTTCTCCTATACCATTTATATTCTGTTTATGCGAAATCCCATATGTGAGACTGAGATAGGGTACCCACCCGGAGGGATAGGCAAACTTTTCATTTACTCACAGTGATTATGGTCTAATCTATAGGGTTGTGCTTTCTCCCTTAATATCTAAATATATTGATCCACATGTTACATTCTTTTTTTGTTAAATTTGAGAGCATTTCACCACTGTCTTTGGGATAGTTCACTTCTGCTCTCTATGCGGTATATTGATTATATTTAAGAGTTTCAGGTTGTAGATAGAGGATTATTCAGTCTTTCATATATAGTGACACATATTCTATACACTGGATATTACATATGTGGCACATTTGGGTTTAGTGCTGTTTTCTTTTCATTGCTTTCCCTTTAATTACAATATACAATTCCTTTTGGGCTTGTTTAATCTCTACGGAAGTCTCTTGATTTTGACCTCTTTTCTCAGTTAACCTCTAGCCTGTATATGATACAGCATGATAATCTATATAGATATAATCTATATAGATGTGACTTTATTTGACTGTTGATAATGCTAATTGTCATGTGATAAACTATTGATTGCATTCTCTAGTATTCTTCAATTTTGTCCTCTTTAAGAATCAGTTAGAGATTAGACAGTATGTTATCCAATATTCTGATAAACACCAGTGTCCTGTATTATGTATTTTCTATTTTTATGTTGGATTTGTGCCAATGATTTGATAGATGCATTTCCCCTTTTTTTCTGGACTTAATGTCTGTTCGATATATTACAGCCGGTTTTATGAGACATAGTAACTACATGGTGATGAAAATTACAAGATTATCCTTTGTAGACAGCGGAGCTGGTATTGCTCTATTAGTTTAGCTTTATTCCTTTTTTGCCAACATCCACTGAACGTGATGCAGTTATACTGCTTTTAAACTTGTATGTTGATATAATTACATCCATGTGTTTATAGGTCCCCATGGTGACGACCCCTGAACGTGACGCCGTGCGGCTGTTGACGTTTTCGGGTAGCCCGCGGCAGTCCCGGTCCGAGCGTCCATGGAGTCGGATGTAACACAGGTGTGGTGAGTAAATATCATATTTTATGCTATATATGTGGGGTTATTTGTTTATACAGTGTGTCCTGACGAAAGCTTGAGGTGATCAAGCTGAAACGTTGATAATTTGCTGTTTTAGTGAAGGTAATAAAAGTTAATGTTTATTAAGTCCTTGGAGTGCTATCTTTGATACTTTTCTACATTTTTGGCTGACAAGCACCAGGCAACTAGATTTTCCATAGGTGGAGTGCAAGATTATTTTTGTTTTATTTATATATATATATACATATATATATATATATATATATATATATATATATATATATATATATATATAATTTTTTTACATTTTTTTTTTTTTATGCTTATATTCTTATTCTAATTCTTATTTTACCGGACTTCAGTATACTAGCTGGTGTGAGCCCTTCCAAAAGTTAGTTCTGTCATGGAAGTATAAGCGATAAAACATTTTAATATGACAGTGAATTACTGCTGAAAACCATTTACAAAGGCTGTTAGATGATAGGGTCTTACTGAAAAAATATAATGCCCCGAATTCCCAAGAAAGTGTTCTCTATGGCTCTTCTGATGTCCCGATTTCTCAAGCTGTAGACAATTGGGTTGAAGAATGGGGTTACCACCATGTACGTCAAGGAAAGACCCTTGTTAATATTTACAGAGTGATCACTGCGTGGAAATGTATAATTTACTGCTAAAGTGCCATAGTACACACACACTACAGTCAGGTGAGAGCTACAGGTAGAAAAGGCTTTGTGTCTCCCACTTGTTGACTGAATTTTGAGAATAGTGAGAACAATGGATACATAGGTGCCAATGATAAATGCAAATGGAGACAGAACAAGAGGAGTAGACGTCATAAAGGCCACTAATTCTACAACTGTCGTATCAGAGCAAGCGATATCTGCAACTGGAGCTATATCACAGTAAAAATAGTCAATGATGTTGGAGTCACAGAAATCCAGTTTGGTTAAGAAAATGTAGTTAAGAAAAACTAGTAGACATCCCAGAACCCAACATATGGTGACAATATGAAGCTGAAGTTTGAAGGTCATGATAGTTGTATAACGTAAGGGTTTGCAGATGGCAACGTATCGATCAAAGGACATGGCGGCCAAAAGCAAACACTGGGCTACGGTTGGGATACCTAGAATATAAAACTGTATAAGGCAACCAGATATAGGCATATGAACTTGCCCCATCAATATTAAACACAATATGTTGGGCATTATAGTTATGGTAAATACAATGTCAGACAATGACATCTGACTGAGAAAAAAGTACATAGCAGAATGAAGGCTTTTGTTGGTTATGAAGATTAGAATGACCAAAAGATTTCCAAGTAACGATGTTATGTTGATTAGCAAAAACAAAATAAATAATATAATCTTGAAGCTACGGAGGTTCCTAAATCCCAAAAGGAGAAATTCTGTGACTGCCGTCCGATTTCTTTCAAACATTTTCTGTTGACAACAAATAAATACAAATGTTTACAAATCTACTTCCTTATTCCCTGTTTAAAACTAATGTGGATATCCCCAAAATGCTTGATTATCTTTCTGTATTAAAGGGATGCTATAGTCATGGAGATGACTTCATCTCAATTAAGTCATCTGGGTACAGTCCTTTAAACCCTACAATATAAAACAATGCATGGTTAAATCCAACTTTAGTGACCATCTTCCTAGATGTGCTTCCAAATGATGTGCATTGAATCAAAGCTTTTCTAGGGGAAAGTTTGAAAGCATGCATGGTGCTCACCGCGCATGCACAATAGGTCTCCAACGCTCCCCAATGCTCCCCAATGCTCCCCAATGCTATGTTGTCACAAGAGGATTAGAGGTGAACACTGCTGAATGAGCTTTGTCACTAGAATAAAGTAAATAAAAAAATAATGGGTGTGTGGGAACCTGTACAGAGCGAGGACCAGGGGCGCTATAGCATTAGGAAAACAGGTTTGTATTCCTATATTCCTAATCAAAAAAGCATTCCTTCAATCTATACAACATCAACCAGAGGGCTATTTCTTCCATTTATAATGCTGTAAAACATTACTTACTGCTGCTTCTGAAATTTTGCCCTTAAGTATTGCTCTTCGTCTGTAGGGTATTTCCTGTTGTTAAACCCACCCTCTATGGTTGGTCTGTGAAAGAAAATCCTATATCTTATCTTTGTGATCAGCCATTGATACCTACTTTTACCCTGTAGTATTTTCTTTAAAAAAATTTTATCTTAGCTTGAGTGGGGTTACGGTACATTAGATCTGGATGTCAATGATGGAGATGGACACAGAATGGACACTAACCTCTGTTTGTACCATGTTTGCTGAGCATATCCTGTCTATAAGTTCTCATCTCATGCCTAATGTGAATTTATGTCAGTTTATTGTGCATTGCATTTAATTTCACTATTTCCATAGCAGAACAGCATCTCTATATCTCTGGCAAGCAATTGTTGGCCCACAATGATACGTGTGCCTCTTTATCTATTCCAAATGTTGGGCGGTATGTGCAAATCTGACATCATGGTGGCCAGAAACAGCTAAGAGAGGGGTTATGTATTTAGTAAATAGTAATGCAATGCATTGTATATCATTATTATAGTATGTGACATGTAGCATTACTTTCAGTCTGATCACGCCTCCAATCAGTCTTGTGAATGTGGCGATACACAGTGTTTGCCCAAGCCACCATCTGTGTGTACCTGCTGCACTCTCATCCAGTCAATGCATTATGTGAAACGTTTCACAAAATCTATAACAGCTTAAGGGGAATGAGGATTTTCTATTTAGCAATATTGAGAAGACCATAAATAGCTTGGACACCTAGGGTGGGTGGGGTGGGGTGGGGTACCGAGGTAAGGGGTCTCGTGGCACCATAGCCACTATTGAGGCTTGTAGTAGATTTGGGGCTTAGAGTTTCCCTTTACTTAGTCCTCATTCAAAACTCTAAGAAGCTTCACCTCACTTGGAAGAATATAAGTGGGAATATCAGTCTCTGACAAGGCCTATGAGAAGCCAAAACAGTTGTCTCGTATCACTGTATTCATTCACAGAAGTAAGCTGGCTGCTACCTCCAATGTAGTCTGCATTCATGAGTGTTGTGGATCAGAATGTTGATCTTTGTTATATTCAGAGGAAACCCAAATTGTTGTTACAAGTGCACTCGGAGAAGCAAGAATTAGACACCAGACACCTGTTGGTATTCAAAATAAGCCTCTGACGTTTTTTATTCATCAGCTGGGTTTTATACATTTAAAAAGTAAGTGCTTACGTGCAAATACTCTTAGAACAAAAATAGCAAGGGAATACAGATAAGACATAGGAATAGGACATAGGATAAGACATAGGAATGAGCGCCATGTACACATAACAAATAAGTTTCTGGGTAAGAGAGAACAACAAGATTAGAGTAGAGACATCTTGGGTGGGGGCTCTCTGCTCCCGGGACTTAGACATATATGGTCTTAAGTGTTGTTCAAGCATCAAGCAATCAATCCTGATTCCAAGTTAGCCAATTTTAATACAGGATATCATTATATGACACCTATAAGCTTGAGCCTTGGAATCGAGATAAATTCTATCACAATCCCCTCTTTTGATCCAAGGGTCACCCAAATGTCCAAGGTATATCCAGGCCTGCTAGCCAAAGCCTGTGGGACTTTCCTTTATTGCTTCACCACGGTTCCCTTGGACTGAGAGACCACCAGAATCAGCAGAGGAGAATTCCTTCATTTGTTAGGCGAGGTAACATCATAAAACCCTTCAGAAGTCGGAGCTGGAATGTAAGTCAAGGTACGACCAACAGTAGGTTTGCTTTTACATAGAGAGGTTAGTAGACATGAAAAAAATCTAAAGGTTAGAAAAATAGCCATAATAACAAATATAGCTAATAGCAAAAAGTACAAAATTTTCTTAATTAGTAAAGTCAACCATGTTCCTAGCCCAAATGTCCAATCCCAATCCTCAAAGAAGCCGTTATCTTGTTTGATATCCTGTACTAAGTCATGTAAATCTTTTATATGTTTATGGATCATAGTGCCATGGTCAGATAGGTTAAAACAGCACATACCTTCAATAGCTTCACATCCTAAGTCATGTTTCATTAGTAAGTAGTCAATGGCTGCTCTATTCTAAGATTGCCTTCTTATTTGCCTGGTTGTCCATAAGTAGCTCTTCTAGGGCCTGTGAAGTGGCATTTAAACCTTTTGCAAGGGAACAGGCTACAGCATTAACTACTCGGGTATTATACAGTGCTAAGCCTGGGACTCCTACCAAGGTGTACGCTAGGGCAGAGTATTCGGCTTTGGATAAGAGAGTGATTTCAGAGTTACAATCAGAAGTAAGGGTGTTTTTAACATCTCTCCTGTCTCTCAGCAGTTTGTGTAGCTGGGTAGTTTTAGTGATCAGGTCAGATTTGGAAAACATGGTCATGGTTAGTCGAGAAATTGCACAGGGACCTCCTGTAATGTTACCTGGGACATAAGCATAAGTAATATTTGTAGAGATTTATGGGGTCTATGGGTATGTAGGTACTTCCTCAACAGTGAGATTGGTGTGGGGACAGCTATAAGACAAGATTCTATGGCGTTTTCAGTACTAAGGAGAGGGTTGAGGCAAAAGGAGGTTAAATTGAAAGCCTTTGCTATCTGCAACCATATATTTTCCTGCCATGCATTATTATTTTCTGGTCTCAAGTCAGAGTAGCATATCTGAACAGAGCATAATATGGTAAAGGATATGAACAGCTTCATGTTGGTGGATCAGTCGGAGTGACTTGTTTACAGTGACTGGCGTGTATCCACGTGGCTTTTCCTTCTAGTTTTACCGAGGTAGCCGTAGTCAAGAGCACTTGGAATGGACCGTCAAAGCGTGGTTCAAGTCCTTTCCTCACATGCCTCTTTATCACCACCCAATCACCAGGCTGCAGTTTGTGAGTTGCAGAGTCAGAGTCTGGATCTGGAATAGAATCAAAGACTTGTTTATGCACCTTGTCTAATATTTGGTGTAGGGCCTGAACATAGGCAGTCATACTACCATGCTGCATCTGGAGGGTTTGGGGAAAATAGAGGCCTGTCTTTGGGGCACATCCAAACAGGATCTCAAAAGGGGATAGGCCATGTCTGGAATTGGGGGTGAATCTCATAGAAAAGAGTGCTAGGGGAAGGCATTCAGTCCAGGGCTTCCCTGTGTCTTGCATGGCTTTTGCAATCTTGTTCTTTAAGGTGCCATTTGCCCTTTCTACTTTCCCACTACTCTGGGGGTGATAAGGGGTGTGGAAGGCCTGACTGATCCCTAAGGCTTTCATAATTTCTTGCATTATTTCCCCAGTGAAATGGCTACCTCTGTCACTTTCAATCACTTCAGGTACTCCATATCTACATACCAGTTCCTTCAGAAGCTTACTCGCTGTTATCTTTGTTGTGGCTTTCGACACTGGGTAGGCCTCTGGCCAACCTGAAAAGAGATCAATGCACACCAACACATATTCATACACTCCTACCTTAGGTAGTTGAATATAGTCTATCTGCAGTCTTTGAAACGGGTAAAGTGGCCTTGGTGTGTGCTTACTCGGTGTTTTGACAGCCTGTCCTGGATTGTTTCTAGCACAAATCATGCAAGCTTGGGTGTGTTTAGCTGCTACAACAGTAAATCTGGGTGCTACCCAATGAGTGTTTACTAAGCTGTTCATGTGCATCTTGGATAGATGTGTAGGTCCATGGGCAATCTGGGCCATCATGGGGTACAATACTCGTGGCAAACACAGTCTTTTACCTTTTCTCCACATTTTGTCATCATCAGGTTCTGCATCTTGTTTCCTCCAGAGGTCATGTTCTTCCTTGCTTGCCTGTCTTTGTAAGCTCAACAGTATATTGTAGTCAACGGCGTCATCTGTAAGAACAACTTGTAGGAAGGTTTTACCTTTAGAGGGATGAACTTGAATTGCTGCTTGCTTGGCAGCTTCGTCTGCTCTGTGGTTTCCTCTTGAAATTTCATCTGTGATCTTCACGTGAGCTGCCACCTTGATGATGCCTACTTGAGTGGGTAACAGGATAGCGTCCATAAGTGCACTCACGGCTTCAGAATTCTTGATTGGAGTTCCTGCTGAGGTGAGAAAATCACGAGCCCGCCAAATAGGGCCAAAATCATGCGCTATACCAAAAGCATAGCGAGAGTCTGTAAAAATATTAGCAGTCTTACCAGAAGCCATTTTACACGCTTCAGCGAGTGCCTTCAGCTCTGCCTCCTGTGCAGAGCAGTGAGGAGCGAGTGGTTCAGCTTTTATTATCTCATGTGCAGAGACTACAGCATATCCAGTGTGGAAATTACCCTTCTCATCAGCATATCTGGAACCATCTACAAAAAACTCAAAATCTGCATTAGATAATGGAGAATCAGTTACATGCAAAAAACCTGCTGTTTCTTGTGCCATTAGTGCTGCACAATCATGGGGTACCTGGGCATCAGCTAACTCATCTGGTGAAAGTGAATTTACAAAAAGATCAGAAGTACAAGTACCATTCCCACTCCCCTCTTTTAAATCCAGGGGAAGTAATGTAGATGGATTTATTACCATACACCTTTTAAGAGTAACATTAGGTGGCATAAGCAAGGCACATTGCATTCTGAGATGCCTTGCAGTATGTATGTGTTTTGGTTGAACTTGTGACAGTATGCTGTTGATATCATGTGGTGTGTATATGGTCACCGGATTATCTAAAACAATATCAGTGGCTTTGTCCAGGAGGGCAGTAACAGCCGCCACTGCCCTAACACATGAGGGGGCACCCCTGGCAACAGGGTCCAATCTGGTGGAGTAGTAAGCTATTGGTCTTTGTTTACCACCATGGTCCTGTGTAAGGACAGATGTAGCATAACCTGATTGCTCAGTACAGAACAGGTTAAAATTCTTTCTGTAATCTGGGAGACCCAGTGCTGGAGCTGACGTTACCAGTATCTTAAGTGTATAGAAGGCATTTTCTGCCGCATGGTTTAATTTAAATGGTTTGTTTTCGTTGGCAAGACAATCATACAGTGGTTGCATGTAGATAGCTACTGAACGCAGCCAAGGACGACAGTAAGATATCAAACCGAGATACGTGCGAAGCTGGGCTAAGCTGCGGGGGGGGTTAATATTTTGAACTGCAGTCTTTCTACTCTCTGTGAGATGTTTTATGCCCTGGGAAATGCAATGTCCTAGGAAAATAACTTTCTCTACACAAGCTTGCAATTTCGTTTTTGACGCTTTACAGCCTGCTTTTGCTAAGAAATTTAGCAACGAAAGAGTGTTTACAGTACAAGATTCCATACTGTTTGTGTTTATGTGTAAATGCAAATAAAAACTGACTGTCGGGATCCAGGGGGACACTGAAAAATGCATTTGCCAAGTCAATAACAGTAAATACCTTAGAGGAAGGTGGTATTTGTGCCAACAAGGAGTGTGGGTTGGGAACATTAGGGGCAATCAGTTCAGTTACAGCATTAATTGCCCTCAAATCATGTACCATACGGTATACCACAGGTTTACCTTTCTCTTGCTTTTTCTTAATTGGGTACAATGGTGTGTTACAAGGGGAGGTGGTCTGGACAACTACCCCTGCCTGCAGAAACTCTTGCACAGATTGAGAAATAGCATCTTCCTGTGCTGGGCTTAGGGGGTATTGTTTTTGGTAGGGAGGTTTGGCTCTGGGCAGGAGATTCACCTTGACTGGGGGCACAGAGAGTCTGCCTGTATCTGTCTTCCCTGTAGCCCATAAGGAATCAGGGACTGAGGACAAGTCAATTGTAGGTTCTGGCACATGGCTGGGCATAGTGAGAGTTGCCAGAACATTTGAAAGAGATATCATTTGTTTGTCCTCTAAAGGCACAGACAATGTTACTTTTCCAGTGGGGCTATACTGGATATTTGCACTAAGAGCAGACAGTATATCACTGCCTAGTAGATTAACAGGGGCATGAGGGCTGACAAGTAGCCTTGTCACAAGGGCAGTAGAGTCGTGTAGCTTCAATTTCAGCTTGTGGGTAAGGGGAATGTCATTTTCGATACCATCCACCCCTACACATGATAATACATCATTAGATTTCTCATACGGGAACACATATTTTTCCTGTAACATCGATTTAGCAGCGCCAGTGTCCAACAGGAAAGGGACTATTCGGTCCCCCAGGTAGTGTAACATCGAAAATGGGTGAGGGTCCTGCAGAGTCAGGGATATTTATAATATGTAGGGACACTGGTTTGCCAATTTCCTATTGGGGAGGGGGAGGTGGTGGAGGTGGTTGGCTGTCTTGGGAGTTATCATTAGAATCCTGGGGTTTTCTATTTTTAGGAGGACACTTGCAGTTACGTTTAATGTGTCCTTTCCTGCCACAATTCCAGCATTCTACCTGCCTTCTGTCTCCGTCAGCTCTAGGGACAGTTACAGCCATTAGAGGTGTGCTCCTCTTTCTAGTATTTAGATTAGCTTCCACTCCCCTAGCCACCTTCACCAGATCACCATAGGTTAAACTTCTCCACTCAGGTCTAGCATTTTGGAGACCAGTCCTTATGGGTATGTGGATACCATCCATGAAGCAGTTAATAAGCAGTCTGGTCGAAGTGGTTTCAATATCTGTGTAACCCAATGCCTCCCAAGCCATCTGTAGTCTGGTGAAAAATGTTTCTACAGGTTCATCTTTCCCTTGTAATATATCTCCTAATTTATGGGCTAGTTCCTCTGTCTTTACCTTAGCCCATTCTCTTATTGCAGTGACATAGCATGCTCCAGATGCAGACTTGGTTCTAAACCATTCATCTGTTTGCATGTTGCTTTTTCTGAGGTTATCTTCATGGGCATCAGTATATTTAGCAATTATTCTAGCCAAAATGGGGCCAGCTTTTAGTGCCACAATCTGTTTTAAATCCATCCAAGTACACTGGTAAGTAGCTTGAATTGTGGATAGAGACTGAACTAGAGCTAAGGGGGCCTTTTCAACATCTGCCAGCTGCTGTATTATTGCCAGTTGTTCACTGGGTGTCCAGGGCTTATATTCTTCCCAGTATTTGATACTTGAGCTCGGCTGTCTGTTCTCATGGTACATGCTCTCAACTTTGGGTATCATTGGAGTAGAAAATTGTGGAGCTAATGGCCCCACTGGGGTTCCTTTAAGTCTGGGCTATCTGCCTGCTCTAATGAACCCATAGGTCTTACAGGGGCTGCTAGGGGACCATATGAAGTCCCACTGCGTAATATTACTGGAAAGAGAGGTTTTGATCTCTGTAAAAGGGAAAGCGCCTGTCCTTTAGGGACCAAAGGAGTCCCTGCATTATCCTGGTAAAGGGGTGGGTTTACAAGATTTTTCCCAGGATCCTGCCTACTCTGGGACCCTAGAGGTCCAAAACATTGATAATATGGTACACCTTTCCTGGTGGTTTCTCTACAACCACATTTAGTTAATTCAACAGCAGTATCATGCCATTTTTGTGCAACTTCTACTAAGTTATTATCTTCTAACCAACCTCTGTAATTTGCCATAAATTCACTCCATATATGTGGGTCTAGAGTGCCCTCTGAGGGCATGCCAGCTTTCTTAAGTAACCTCTTAACATTCTTAATTGCTCCTTGTCCTTTGTGATGCTTGACAATAGTCAAAGCCGTAAATCCCCCTTGGGTACTTTCAGAGCTACCCATCTTAAAACTTGTAAGGGTTAATTACTTCCTTACACAAGACAAACTGTACAATAACAGTGTATTTAAACACTTATGACCGCTGCAGTGGAATTTTCACAGTTCTGTCTTCTAAACACAGATCAGGAGATCTGCCCTTGGAGGATTCTAACTCAAATTATAAAACAAATGACAAGGCAAACAATAAAAATAACTTACAACCCACAGTTCTATTCCACTATCTCAAGATTCCTTTCACAAGACATAACACAACCTCCACCTGAATATAACCATAATACCACAGAAAACAAGTTCTTTAGATCAGACGTTTTTAAAATCCTTACCCACCCGGACCGGGGTCTCAAAGAGCACCAGAGAGTCTAAATCATTTATAGGTAGAAAAATAAAAGCTTTTTCTTACCCGCTGCAGCTGATTAACCGTCTGGGCTCCGAGCCAACCCTTCTGGGTCCGGATGAACTGGATTCGTCTGATCCCGGGGTCACGGCACCAAATTGTTGTGGATCAGAATGTTGATCTTTGTTATATTCAGAGGAAACCCAAATTGTTGTTACAAGTGCACTCGGAGAAGCAAGAATTAGACACCAGACACCTGTTGGTATTCAAAATAAGCCTCTGACGTTTTTTATTCATCAGCTGGGTTTTATACATTTAAAAAGTAAGTGCTTACGTGCAAATACTCTTAGAACAAAAATAGCAAGGGAATACAGATAAGACATAGGAATAGGACATAGGATAAGACATAGGAATGAGCGCCATGTATACATAACAAATAAGTTTCTGGGTAAGAGAGAACAACAAGATTAGAGTAGAGACATCTTGGGTGGGGGCTCTCTGCTCCCGGGACTTAGACATATATGGTCTTAAGTGTTGTTCAAGCATCAAGCAATCAATCCTGATTCCAAGTTAGCCAATTTTAATACAGGATATCATTATATGACACCTATAAGCTTGAGCCTTGGAATCGAGATAAATTCTATCACATGAGTGGGTTCAAATTGCAAATAGTACAGGTTCCATCGGTAATGCGTATAGTGTGCATATATCTAAAGGCACAAAGCAGCCAAACCTTGTGTGAGACCTCCTGAGTGGAAACGGATTGCAGGGTATTTGTTGTTCAAGGTTTTAAGCATTTACTGTTGTTGTCTCTATGTTGACTGGGTTTTTGGTTTTGGTTTCTGTTTATACATACTATCTTCTTGCAAGTGTAATATTACTGTGAAATTCTTTATAAATGTTACTTAAATACACCTCGAGCCTTTGCCCTCTCTGCCCACATTAATTATTTCTGTGTAATATGAATAGCTTACCTTTTAATCTTCAGAGCATAACTCCAAAGCCCTGCTTGGCTACAAGGCATATATTTATATTATTTCCACATTATATGAGTACATTTTGACTTGTAGGCTACAGAGAATTGCTTGGATCTCTTTTGTATTGCAAAATGCATTGGTCGAGGTTCTATATGCTGGAATCTGCACATCTACAAAAAAAGAAGGACAAAAAATCTTCATATATCGTTTTTTTTTCTTCGAAAAACTAGAACAGTAGATTAAATTATGACTGCTAATATTACTTAATAATTATGATTTTTTTTTCAAATGATAACATAAATGACAGTATGGTAATTAATTATATGACAAAATGGTATATAGAATATTCTGCACTGTAATCCTTAACTGCCTGTGTTAATGGACAAGTAGATACAATGTTACATAGAATGTATGTGACTAACAGAACCTCGTCAGGGGCTCCTCGAGTAGACTGCTTGCCAGCCTCCTGCCCAGGACTATGGGCCCTGCAATATACCTTGCCCAATGCACTTTAAATCAAGTGATTTATGTACTTCTGTACTCCAGAAAGAGACTGTAACGAAAATATACCCCAACTCGCAGGATTCAACTCAACAAAAGACAACACAGAGGAGAGATACGTCTACCGGACCTTAGAATGGCCAGACTCGACGTATATGAGAGGAGACAGAGTCAGGAACGATCCGAGGTCAAGGGCACAAAGAGACAGCGTAAACTAGGACTAGCCGGGGTCTGGTACACAGAGAACAGTAAGACGGCAAACAGAACAGATAAGGAACAAGAGAAAACGTAGTCAGAAATAAAGCCAAGGTCAATACGAAGGAACACAACTGAACACAACAAGCGCTAAAGGGAACTGCAACAGAAACCACGATAGGGCAAGGACTAAGGGAAAAAGGTGAGTATAAGTACCTTAGTAATTAATGTGATTGGCTCCTTTCATATCCATGCCCCAAAAGGTAAGTGTATGGGGAGTGTGGCATGACAGGGGCCAATGGGAGCCCTTTGCCAATTTAGGCTCCCACTGTTTCTTTAAGAGCACGCCTGAGACCCGGGGCACGCTCTTAGATTCAGGCGGAACACGTGACCGCTTCTCGCGGTCACTGCCCGCCTTCCTGTTGCAGCCGTCGGATGAGTCCCTGGATAAGGTAAGTAACGCTACAGAGACAGACCGTTAGCACTGATCACATCAAACTGTTTTGGGCATAGGGCCATGTGCATGGCCGGTCAAATAATTGACTTCCATGAGAATCCGGAACCCCTGAACCAATCTGGGTGATTTTTTGATATGTTGGTCACCCAGATCGGGGCTATCAGGGGATGTGAGTTTTGTGGGGTTTTCATGTGTTTTGGGGTTTGTTAAATAGTATGTTTTGTACCTGAGAGATAATTTAATTATATGTTTGTGTGCTCGGGTAATTATCTCTCAGGTACAGAGGAGGAGTATGTTAAATGTTTGCTAATAACCAGTCTCCTCTCAGATCCTCCTCTCAGAAATATATATCAGGAAACCCCTTGCATGGGAACTCACATAAAAAAGCCATGTGTGGCTCCCATTAAATAACTTCTCCCTTACCCTCAACATAGAGCGTCGTCTCATGCTTGGAGGGAACAGCTATATTTCATACTCGGGGAATTGCTATAATCACTACACTCCCCTGGATTAAAACAAGGTTCTACCTGCTCTACTGTCAGGATTAGGAGAGGCCTACCCACTGGAAGCTGGATCCCTGACTTTGGTCCAGGGTGGGTGGCGGACAGCGAGATCCCAGCCAAGCTGTAATGCTGGCTACGGGGACTACAGTGATGATGGTGTCTGGTGGAGTGCTTGGAAGTACTCAGCATTACTAGGAAGCAGCGATTAATTGAGGAACCCAGTTGGGGTGCCAGGCAGTCTGCCACTATGTATTTAGTGTAGACTTGTGCATTTAGTTTCAAAGGGCAGGATTCATCAGATTTCTCAGCGATTGGAGGGTTATCTGAATTTAGGAACTCTGAAGAGCCAACGGGATACATCATGAGAAAACAAACTGACAAACAATGGACAACCATGTTAGTTTGTTTCGTGATTCAGAGTTCTGTCCGTGACATCAAAAAAAGGACTGATGGACGGTAAAAAGAAGATTGATAGTTAGGAACATCCACGCGATTATGATTTTATTTAAAGATCAAGTGAGAGTAACAATAATATAGATTTTTAAAAGAACTCAAAGTGAATTTCAAATTTAAGGTCAAGATAACCACACCGTAAACATTCTGTAAATCAACTAAGCGGTCAGTCCTGCTTCTCTGGCCTTAACCCCATTTAAACTGGCACTTGTGCATGCACGATTGCCAGGGTCTAAGCCCATAACCTGCAATTGTATATATGTGATTACATCATTGAAAATGAAATTAATTTATTGCAAACTAATTTTGTTTGCGATAGTTGTGCTCACACCGTTCAATCGTCAGATCTCCTGAGCTCTCCCACAGCACAGGCCAGAAAGTTCTAGAGATCTCCCTGCATGATGCTGTGCTGCTCACTCTGCAGGCTGCTCCTCTGGCTGAGAGCTATTAACTGCAAGTGCTCCTTCCTGGTCCAGAAACCAAAAGGTGGCATCAGATGGGAGACTTCACAAGCAGCCCACCGGACCACGTGGGAAACTGTTGGACCACCAGGAAAACTAATAGACCACCAGGGAATTCTCACCACAAATAGGAAAGCAAGGAGGGGGACTCAACAGTATTGCAATATTTGCGATATTTAGGGGATATGCGAACAGTCAGTAGCAAGGTTTTGTGCTATGTTTTTAATAAGTGGACCTGAGAGGAGACTCATCATATGGGACCAAGTCATATATTCAAGAATGGTGTTTGATAAAAGTCCAATGACTGTTGACTTCAAACAAGAGCCCACCCAGTTGGGCGGACTTTAAATTTGGAAAAATCTAATGGTGGAGCGCTGCAGTGGTTTAGGGTGAAGACTATTTTTATATCGGTAAACCATAAAAATAGTCTTCACCCTAAACCACTGTAGTGATCCACCATTAGATTTTTTTTCTAGATTCTTGCATGAAACAATAAGATTATGGTGTTTAAGCAGCTAGTTACTTATATTTTCACAAATTGTGGTATAAATGTTTACTGAAATATTAGCGCTGGTACATCACCCTTTGGACTTTAAATATGGACTAGCTGGAGAGGAGTTAGTGCTCTGAGGAAGCCGACAGGCGAAACGCTTCATCACGCACACACTACGTCACACCGTCACATGGATCCGAGGTTAACCCCGCCTACTGGAAGTGTTCGTGCAGAGTGTTGGAAAGCCTGTAGTACCGCAGCCGGTGGCAGACTAGTAGGTCTAAGGACTCAGAGCACGATTAATCCGAGAGAAGGAGATGTTGTGAGAACGTTTTTAAAGGTTTATATGAAATTAAAGAATTGTGATTGCATCTTTTCTATGTGCTCGGTAACAGTAGATTTAATTATGACTGCTAATATTACTTAATAATTATGAAACATTATTCCAATAACATAAATGACAGTATGGTAATGAACAATATGATAAGAAAGTATTCATAAAATATTTTCTTTATGGGTCAATCATCGCTGGCATCCTCTCCTGCATCATTGACCCATAAGGAGATTTACACACACTGAGAAGTTAGAGCAGGCTCATCTGCTCTCCACTTGTGAGTGTTTCTTCACATTTTAGCTCAAATATTATTTATATAGGATTACACGAAGTGTTTTTTCTCAGTGTTTTTGTCTTTGAGTTCAACTGGATGATACAAAGCTGTTTACAATTCTAAGCAGTATATTATTGTAAGTGCTTTATTTTCACTATATGCACTTCGGCAAAAATTTTTGCACAGTATTGAGAATTTATTATGTGTTGCACCAAGACATTTTATACATTTATGTGCACTTTATATATTATATAATCAAGATTAAACTGTTTAAAATTGTTAGAGTCTTAAAGACACAGCGCACCTTTATGCATTTAAACATACGTTTTCAGGACACCCAGAATACTCTGATTCTGGGGGTGTTCTGGGGGTGTTTTTTTATGCAAACCCTTTGCTAGTGAAGGGGTTAAATTTGAAATTCGATTTGAATTCTCACTTTAGAATCTATCCCTGTTAGTGATTCTGCCAAACTAAACATTTTCACTGAAACCAGTGTAATTGTTACTTCGTGAATAAAACATACGTATCAGCAACATTTATTGTTATACAGCAAATGTGACTTAGATATAAACTAGCAAACATTGTATCTATTCTTAAGAATACTGTGAATAGAGACTTGGTTAATTATGCGCAATGTAAGTTTAAATTATATTTTTACGGTTTAACTAAAACTGAAAACAATTGGGTTAAGTATCTAAATTTGAGAGTCTGTGTTTTGATTGATTCAAAATCAGAATAAAAATGCATTTTTTCTTTTTTTTCATTTTTTTGTGACACATTTATAAAGATTAGCTTAGATGGGTTGATGATACATGTTTAAACGTGATTAAAACAAGCACTTTGAGAAGTATTCACTAAATCAAGAAATAAAAGTGAATTTCAAATTTAAGACCAAAATAGCAGAACCAGAAAAATACTCTGTCATTGATGCATCCAGTTCGTCTACTTTTGTCTTACATTTGGAATTAACTTTGAAATCTCACTTTGGTGAATAGCCCTGTCTGTGCTATATTATTGGTATTTAATATAATTTCTCCTGTTTGTACTTTCTTAAAATTATGTTATATTAAGTCATGCAATTCATTATATTAAATACCAATAAAACAAGTATTAAAGAAGTTATTAAAAAAATACTTTCAAAAAACAGTTAATCAACAAAAAAGTTAAAAATAGCAGCATCTGAAAAAGTGTAATAGCTCCAACACACTGAAATCCTATAGTAATATATACAATATTAAAGTGTGCTGTGCCTTTACTAAATGTGACAACACAATTTTCTCACACTAATTGCAAGACGAACAAATTGCTCATATATGAAAATCTTTGCAAACAAAGTTAACTGCCTATTTGCATATATTAGTACTTCCAAATAGTTTTAGCGTGTGGAGATTTTGTTGGCACAATTATTAAAGGTACAGCACACTTTAATAATTGGGGTTATATGATTTATTATATTAAAAATATAACTCACAAGTGTAACTTCAATTTACAATGAAAAAATTATTTTAAGTCCATTAAATAGATCTATCATATAAAAACACGCAAGCCATTTTGTATAGAAATAATGAAAAAAACAACTTTGATATTCTAAAATGATTTAGAAGGATGCATATTTTAGTAAAATTCATAATGCTGATTAATACGTTTATTTAATGCTGGTACCTCGAACCTCCAGTGATAGTCAGTAAATAGATCCGCTCAATGTAGAGATGGAGAATTTATATTTTAATGTTATTGTCATTGGGACGTGTCCCTAAATCCCTCAGATTATTAATTTCCTATTTCTAATTATCACAGGACATGTTTGTGAGAAACTGTTTGTTAATTATAATATTAACCCTTGTTGATGTTTAATATGTGCCAAACTGTTACTGTTTTACATATTGTTTGCTAAGGTTTTGTAGTGGAGTTTTTGTGTGTGCGCTTGTCTATAGATGTAAATATACTATAGCTTTAATGAAAAATAAAGTTCTATCTTGTATTTGTGATATTGTAGAACCCTCCACACCGTATATGTCATATATCTAATCTGTTAATGTGACCAATAAGAGGCGCTAAGATAAGGCACCAACACCACAGCTGGTGTTCAAAGTCATTGACTGGGCTCCGTAACTGATAGGGAGCTCTTAAAGTGGTCTGTACCTGATATTGGTGCAGATGGTGGTGCTACCCCACTGGACCACCAGGAATCCATCTTACCCTCTCTCCACTGGACTGCCAGGGAAGGTAAGCAAGAGGGTGTGCGGGTGGAAAGATACACGCACACAACACTCAGCCAGCACACATAGACACACTCAGCCCCCATAAAGCTCTCAGCCTCCTCCAAACACACAAGACTTAACCACTCCACACACTCAAACACAACCATGAGTAAGCACACAAGACTCACCGAAACAGAGGCCAGAGCTCTAGGAGGAAACCAATCTGGCACTCTACCTATGACCCTGGGATATGTTATTGTGGCTGGGCAACCTTAATGGGATTGTTTAAAAGTAGCAGTGGCCGAGGGTGTATTGTGTGGGGTTTATTCACTAAATGTTACAGCAAAGTCTGTCTTTTTCATTTGGCTCATTTTCACTGATAAAATTCCTTCCTGGTTTCCTTTATTCACTATTAAACAGATTGAAACCACATTAAGCAGCATGTTTCCCAGCTAATTTTAAATGGATCTCATCTCATGCTCCAAATTCAATGTGAAAGATGAGTAGATTTTGGGAAGGATTAAGAGTTGGGGTTTATTTATGGGGTAAGGGGTGTTTGTTGTTAGTGTTAAGTTGATTAGACGGACACTTTGGACCCATAAAGCACTTTAGCTTGCTGAAACGCTTTATGTATGATGATTCTATTTCAAGTTCTTGTTACACCCTCCTGGCTGTCAATCAGACAATTGGTCCTCTTACTTTCTGGTTTGTTTAGCTCAGTGAAAATAAACTCAAGAGGCAGCAATTGTCAAGAGCACCTGCCTTGAAAAGACTTCTCAATGAGCAGCATTGGAAAGTCTGTGATTGGACAGCCAGAGAACATCTGGGGGGGGGGGGGGGGGGGGTGTGTGTTAGAAGTGAAGGGCTTGCATAGGCTGCAGACACGAGTTCTGCTGCTTCTTCAAGCAGTTTTTTGATATTCCCTACCAATGAAAAAATGCATGATTAAATGCTTAAAATATACAATACACGTGGGATTCAGCAGAGTCGCAGAAGTAGGACGAAATGCGTAAGACCATATCTTTCTTTTTTATTGTAATTTTTATATTGGCAATTAATCCGTTTTTAATCCATCTACCTCTCGGAGGCCTGCATGGTTCCTGATACCGGTTGATACCTGATCCTGTGAGGGAGGCACCATTAGAGCGCATATTACTCCAATTTCTTGTGAGTGCAACCTATAGCAGGGAATATTATATTTCCACTAACTGTATAACGCTATGTTCTTTTTATTTATTATTCTTTAGGTATGTGACGGATCGCTGGCACTCTGACCGAATACCTCCACCAATCGATGCTCCTAGTGCTTGCCCAGGACTCCAAGCACTCCACCAGACACCATAACCACTGCAGACCTCACTTCCAGCGATGCAGCTGCGCCGGAGTCTCGCCGTCCTCCGCCCACCCTGGACCCAAGACTAGGATCCAGCTTCCAGTGGGTAGACCTCTCCTACTCCAGAGAGCGTAGCAGGAACAATCTCTTACAAGAGCTTATACTCAGGGGAGTATTGTGATTATAGCAATCCCCAAGAGTTTAGTTATCCAATCCCCCAAACATGAGCCAAGACTTCATGAAGGGGTAAAGCAGGTCTGTTTAATGCAAGCCAGCACTTAAAATTTATACACACATTTAAACCCCCAACAGCCTCATTTACATACAATAGGTTACATAGATTACTATATTACAAGGAAAGGTGGGGTCAGACAATAGCAAGGGCTGATGGGAGATTGGTCTGGCAGTGTCCCTGGGACAATGCCCTTCTGGGGAAACAATAGGACAGGAAAAAAGGGGAGGGGGAGAGGCACAGACAAGCAATACATTTAACATACTCCTCCTCTGTGTCTCAGAGATAACTAATTACCTCTAGGTAAAGAAAAACATACAATTTACAAACACCCCAGAAGTACCCCAAAGATCCATGGAAACCCCACAAGAGTCACATCCTCGGATAGCCCTGAACTGGGTGACCAACATATCCAAAAATCACCCAGATCGGTTCAGTGGTTTGGTTTTTCCTTGGAAGTCACTTTTTATCATGTCTTTTTGCAGGGCCCATAATCCTATGGCAAGAGGCTGGCAAGCAGGCCTTCCAAGTACCAGTGGCGAGGTTACTTTCGCCACAAGGTATATTAGCTGAATCCCACATGTATTGTATATTTTTGGCTTGTTTAGACGAAACACTATTTGGGAGGTGTTTGGTGGGAAGCTGTTTCTGTACAATTGATAAGTATATTTAATATTTTTGTACATCCCCTTTTGTTGTATCATAATTAAATGCTTGCATGTTTTTATATTTACTAAACATGGATTTCCTTTATTTTGTTTCTTTGCATTTGGCCAGTGGAGTGTCCGTTTAGGTTGGGGTGTAGGGTTATGGAAATAAATCAGGCATAACAAATCAGGCCAATTGAGGGCATTTGGTTTCCATTACCATGTTTGTGAATAGCTGAAATACATGCATATTGAGGTTAAACTGAATTTGCAGCTAACTGAAAGGCAGCTGAATAATAGTGCAAATAGGGCAGAAAAAAACGAATTTTCCTTGTGTGAAGAGCTAAATCAGAATCACATTACAAACGTCTAGTAATCGTTCTACAGTCTGATTCTAATCCCTTTTTTCCCACGCCGGGCTGGTCTTGCCGTGACAGGCTCTGCCTCCATGGCTAAGATCCTCAATCTTGATAATCTCAGCCAATCCAGTGCTTCCCCATAGGAAAACTTTGAAAGTCTATTGCCCATGCTCGGCAAAACGCCGTGTTGTGTCAGTCTGCTGAGGCAGTGTTTACATTGAAAAGCCTGCAGAGAAAAACTACCACAACAAGAGGACATAGTCTTAAATTAGAGGGACAAAGGTTTAAAAATAATATCAGGAAGTATTACTTTACTGAGAGGGTAGTGGATGCATGGAATAGCCTTCCAGCTGAAGTGGTAGAGGTTAACACTGTAAAGGAGTTTAAGCATGCGTGGGATAGGCATAAGGCTATCCTAATTATAAGATAAGGCCAGGGACTAATGAAAGTATTTAGAAAACTGGGCAGCCTAGATGGGCCGAATGGTTCTTATCTGCCGTCACATTCTATGACATGCTGCAGACACCAGAACCACTACATTAAGCTATAGTTGTAGTCGGGGACATAAGCCGTAAAGTAGAATAAGCATACAAGAATATTACAGTCGGTTGTGGTGTGCCGGAACCGTCGTATAGGGTAGGCCTGTAATAAAAGAGGGCCTACCCATGAATGGTTATAGAGGGTTGTGGTGGGAGGGATGAACCCAGCGATTCCAGTCCTGATTAGGAGGGGGCCTGAGCTTTTATAGCCAGGTAACCCCTCCCACAATTACAGGCTACGCCTTTATATTTGTAGTCGGGGACATAAGCCGTAAAGTAGAATAAGTATACAAGAATATTACAGTCGGTTGTGGTGTGCTGAAACCGACGTATGGGGTAGGCCTGTTGTAAAAGAGGGCAACAAGGTTGGAGTAAACAATTCACTTTATTAAACATTGGTTACATAGCTAGACCTTTGAATGCTGATATTAATTCTATTTCTGGTTGTGGAATGTAAGTGGCGTATACAGCAGACTTCCACCAGCCTAATCTTTTAATTATGTGAGTGGGTACGTTGTGACTTGAGGCTGCCAAAGCGGCTCCAATTCTGAACGAGTGTCCAGAAAATCCTGTGGGGTCGAGACTGAGTCTGATGAACAGAGTTCTGATGTACTGAATGAACTTAGCAGTAGTTAAGGGGTAACCGTGTAATGAGATTAGTGGGGCGTTTTGACTGAGACATGTGAGGGTAGCCAGAAAGGTGTTGAATACTGATCATAGGAAACCATAAAAAGCTAGGTAAGTCGCTGTCTTGATAACTAGGTTGGTATTGGTTTCAAATGGTTTGGAGTCCAGGATATTGGAGAGTGCGCGAAACTTGGGACCGTCTACCGGAAGTCTGGAAGAGGTAGTGGGTAAGTCTAATCGTTGTATGCCTTTCAATATGTTTTTCACTGGATAGGAAGACATGAAGGGTTTTGAACTAGGGTAGGCACTAATGATGTGGTGTTGAATACCAGAGAGATACAGTTTTATGGTGTTTAAAGCTAATTAAAGGTTAAGGTGGCAAAAGGAGATAAATGCAATAATGGAATCTAGTGAATGAGTGTCACTTATCTGATGATCTGTCGTAAATTTGGTGTATATCGTGAATGCTCGATTGTATGCACGGGATGTGTTTGTGGATAGGGCTGCTCCGGCTAGGTATCTGCTGTGAGATAGCAGTCTCTCTAGTCCAGGATGAGGTCTTGGAATGAGGGGGTGCTGACCGGAGTGTTAAATTGAGTAAGGGATGCTGCCGCCTTGGCCGAAAAGGATTTATGATAATCGTAGAAAGAAAATTCTCCATACTTGTGCCCTAGGTCTACCAACTTGTGCATGTACAAGTCCAATTCCTCCCTACGGTGCGGGGAGGTGGAACAGATTACGTCACGGTAGAGGCCGAAGGCAAGGACGAATTCAGGTATGGTGAGCTTTCAGTTGAGCCTAGGATCTCTGGCTTTTAGCACTAGAGATGTCGCAAACATAACATTTTCCGTTCGCAAGCGGCAAACGCGAATTTCCACGAACGTGCTAAACGGGCAAACCGCCGTAGACTTCAATAGGCAGGCGAATTTTAAAACCCACAGGGACTCTTTATGGCCTCAATAGTGATGGAAAAGTTGTTTCAAGGGGACTAACACCTGGACTGTGGCATGCCAGAGGGGGATCCATGGCAAAACTCCCATGGAAAATGACATAGTTGATGCAGAGTCTAGTTTTAATCCATAAAGGGCATAAATCACCTAACATTCCTAAATTGTTTGGAATAACGTGCTTTAAAACATCAGGTATGATGTTGTATCGATCAGGTAGTGTAAGGGTTATGCCCACTTCACAGTGACAGACCAAACTCCCCGTTTAACGCACCGCAAACAACCGCAAACAGTCCAATTGCACAACTGCAAACTCAAGGTTGGATACCAAGCTAGCCATGTCCCATTCCTTGTCCTCACCGATGTCATTGAAGGTCTCTTCCTCCACCCAGCCAAGTACAACACCAAGGGTCCCCGAAAGGTGACAACAAGCCCCCTGGGACGCCTGCTGTGTTTGGTCTTCCACCTCCTCAAAGCCACCTTCCTCCTCTGACTCCTCTTCTTCAGACTCCTCTCTCTGCAATGCCTCTCTCTGCATTATTATAAGGTGTGTTAAGTAGTACTATTCCTATCAGTTTAATCCCTGTTACGTCCCCTATCAGGGGACGTGTATATGGCATCGATTTTAGGAACCAGGAGATGGAAAAAGATGCTTGGTCGGTCCTCCTACTTCAAATTTGGGGGCACTGCGCGTGCAATCTAATGTGCCACCAGATAGGAGTGGTGTGTTAAGTAGTACTATTCCTATCAGTTTAATCCCTGTTATGTGCCTTTTTTTGGTTTGGTTTTTGAAGCCACAGTGCAGCACCAGAGGCCAGAAAAATTAGGCATGTACACATGCCTGAAAAATTAGGTATTGTTGCAGCCGCTGCTGTACCAGCGGGCAGAAAAATTAATGTTTGTTTCCCAGGCAGAAAGTGCCCTAAAACATTGCGGCTTGAACCCTAGTTGGTGGCGGATAAGTCACGCAAGTCATCCGGCATTCAGAGATAAAATACAGCAGCGTGTGGACCATTTTTAGCCCAAGGTAGCTCATCTCATCAGGCCTTTTTTAGTCAAATGTATCGCCCAGTGTCAGTCCCTTCGGGATCCATCCCTCATTCATCTTAATAAAGGTGAGGTAATCTAGACTTTTTTGACCTAGGCGACTTCTCTTCTCCTTGACAATACCTCCTGCTGCACTGAAGGTCCTTTCTGACAGGACACTTGAAGCGGGGCAGGCCAGAATTCTATCGCAAATTGGGATAGTTCAGGCCACAGGTCAAGCCTGCACACCCAGTAGTCAAGGGGTTCATCGCTCCTCAGAGTGTCGATATCTGCAGTTAAGGCAAGGTAGTCTGCTACCTGTCGGTCGAGTCGTTCTCTGACGGTGGACCCCGAAGGGCTGTGGCGATGCGTAGGACTTAAAAAGCTCTGCATGTCCTCCATCAACAACACGTCTGTAAAGCGTTCTGTCCTTGCCGGCGTGGTAGTGGGAGGAGGAGGATTGCTTTCACCTGTTAGATTTCCGTTGTGCTGTGACATCACCCTTATACGCTGTGTAAAGCATACTTTTTAATTTATTTTGGAACTGCTGCATCCTTTCTGACTTGCGGTAATTCGGTAACATTTCAGGCACTTTCCGCTTATACCAGGGGTCTAGTAGCGTGGACACCCAGTACAGGTCGTTCTCCTTCAGCCTTTTTATACGAGGGTCCCTCAACAGGCACGACAGCATGAAAGACCCTATTTGCACAAGGTTGAATGCCGAGCTACTTATGTCCCGTTCCTCGTCCTCAGTGATCTCAATGAAGGTATGTTCTTCCCCCCAGCCACGTACAACACCACGGGTACCAGATTGGTGACAACGAGCACCCTGGGATGCCTGTTGTGGTTGGTCTTCCTCCTCAAAGCCACATTCCTCCTCTTCCTCACAATCCTCTTCTAGCGTTGCCGCAGGTCCAGCAAGCGATGCTGATAAGGCTGTTTCTGGTGGTGATGGTGACCACAACTCTTCCTCTTCACGCTCATCTACGGCCTGATCCAGCACTCTTCTCAGGGGACGCTCCAGGAAGAAATCAAATGGTATGATGTCGCTGATGGTGCCTTCGGTGCGACTGACTAGGTTTGTCACCTCCTCAAAAGGACGCATGAGCCTACAGGCATTGTGCATGAACGTCCAGTAATGTGGCAAGAAAATTCCCAGCTCTCCAGAGGCTGTCCTAGTACCCCGGTCATACAAATATTCATTAACGGCTTTTTCTTGTTGGAGCAGGTGGTCGAACATTAGGAGTAGTGTTGTCGCGAACCCGGAATGTTCGGTTCGCGAACGGCGAACGCGAACTTCCGCAAATGTTCGCGAACTGGCGAACCGCGCGAACCGCCATTGACTTCAATGGGCAGGCGAATTTTAAAAACAACAGGGACTCTTTCTGGCCACAATAGTGATGGAAAAGTTGTTTCAAGGGGACTAACACCTGGACTGTGGCATGCCAGAGGGGGATCCATGGCAAAACTCCCATGGAAAATTGCACAGTTGATCCAGAGTCTGCTTTTAATCCATAAAGGGCAGAAATCACCTAACATTGACACCTGTCCTCAAAGCCCAGCCCTGATACACACTGACACAGAGCAGAATAGAGACTGTTCCCCCTACATAGGGTCACTTGGCAGATATGGATTGACACCTGTCTTCAAAACCCCTGATACACACTGACACAGAGCAGAATAGGGACTGTTCCCCCTACATAGGGTCACTTGGCAGATATGGATTGACACCTGTCCTCAAAACCCCTGATACACACTGACACGGAGCAGAATAGAGACTGTTCCCCCTACATAGGGTCACTTGGCAGATATGGATTGACACCTATCCTAATGATCCCTGATACACAGTGACACAGAGCAGAATAGGGACTGTTCCTCCTACATAGGGTCACTTGGCAGATATGGATTGACACCTATCCTAATGATCCCTGATACACACTGACACAGAGCAGAATAGAGACTGTTCCCACTACATAGGGTCACTTGGCAGATATGGATTGACACCTATCCTAATGATCCCTGATACACACTGACACAGAGCAGAATAGAGACTGTTCCCCCTACATAGGGTCACTTGGCAGATATGGATTGACAAATCCCTGACAAACAGCTACCACATGCAAGGAAGGCAGCAGGGGCGCAAATGACCCACTCCCGACGCGGGAAGGTAGTGACGACAAATAACAATACAGGACTCTTTAGAGGCCCTGTAATTGTAATCAGTCAACTTGAAATCCTTTAACTTTGATCAATTGGAGGGAAGTCTGGTGCAGAGCCACTGACCCATGCGCAGGGCCAGCCTTAGGCCTTTGGGCGCCCTGTGCAAGAAATCTTCCCGACGCGGGAAGGTAGTGACGACAAATAACAATACAGGACTCTTTAGAGGCCCTGTAATTGTAATCAGTCCACTTGCACCAGTGGGGCTAAAAATTAGGCATGTACACATGCCTGAAAAATTTGGTATTGTTGCAGCCGCTGCTGTAGCAGCGGCCAGAAAACTTTATGTTTGTTTCACAGGCAGAAAGTGCCCTAAAACATGTCGGCTTGAAGCCTAGTTGGTGGCGGATAAGTCACGCAAGTCAAACGTCATTCAGAGCTAAAATACAGCAGTGGACCATTTTTAGCCCAAGGCAGCTCATCTCATCAGGCCTTTTTTAAGCGAATGTATCGCCCAGTGTCAGTCCCTTCGGGATCCATCCCTCATTCATCTTAATAAAGGTGAGGTAATCTAGACTTTTTTGACCTAGGCGACTTCTCTTCTCAGTGACAATACCTCCTGCTGCACTGAAGGTCCTTTCTGACAGGACACTTGAAGCGGGGCAGGCCAGAAGTTCTATCGCAAATTGGGATAGCTCAGGCCACAGGTCAAGCCTGCACACCCAGTAGTCAAGGGGTTCATCGCTCCTCAGAGTGTCGATATCTGCAGTTAAGGCGAGGTAGTCTGCTACCTGTCGGTCGAGTCGCTCTCTGAGGGTGGATCCCGAAGGGCTGTGGCGATGCATAGGACTTAAAAAGGTCCGCATGTCCTCCATCAACAACACGTCTTTAAAGCGTCCTGTCCTTGCCGGCGTGGTCGTGGGAGGAGGAGGAGGAGGATGACTTCCACCTCTCCCCCTGTTAGATTCCCGTTGTGCTGTGACATCACAGTTATACGCTGTGTAAAGCATACTTTTTAATTTATTTTGCAAATGCTGCATCCTTTCCAACTTGTTGTAATTCGGTAACATTTCCGCCACTTTCTGCTTATACCGGGGGTCTAGTAGCGTGGACACCCAGTACAGGTCGTTCTCCTTCAGCCTTTTTATATGAGGGTCCCTCAACAGGCAGGACAGCATGAAAGACCCCATTTGCACAAGGTTGGATGCCGAGCTACTCATTTCCCGTTCCTCCTCCTCACTGATGTCATTGAAGGTATGTTCTTCTTCCCAGCCACGTGCAACACCACGGGTACCAGATAGGTGACAACGAGCACCCTGGGATGCCTGTTGTGTTTGGTCTTGCTCCTCCTCCTCCTCCTCAAAGCTACAATCCTCCTCTGACTCCTCTTCCTCACAATCCTCTTCTAGCGTTGCCGCAGGTCCAGCAAGCGATGCTGATAAGGCTGTTTCTGGTGGTGATGGTGACCACAACTCTTCCTCTTCCTCTTCACGCTCATCTACAGCCTGATCCAGCACTCTTCGCAGGGCACGCTCCATGAAGAAAACAAATGGTATGATGTCGCTGATGGTGCCTTCGTTGCGACTGACTAGGTTTGTCACCTCCTCAAAAGGACGCATGAGCCTACAGGCATTGCGCATGAGCGTCCAGTAACGTGGCAAAAAAATTCCCAGCTCCCCAGAGGCTGTCCTAGCACCCCGGTCATACAAATATTCATTAACAGCTTTTTCTTGTTGGAGCAGGCGGTCGAACATTAGGAGTGTTGAATTCCAACGTGTAGGGCTGTCGCAAATCAAGCGCCTCACTGGCATGTTGTTTCGCCACTGGATATATGAAAAGTGCGCCATGGCCATGTAGGAACGCCTGAAATGGCCACACACCTTCCTGGCCTGCTTCAGGACGTCCTGTAAGCCTGGGTACTTATGCACAAAGCGTTGTACGATCAGATTACACACATGTGCCATGCACGGCACATCTGTCAACTTGCCCAAATTCAATGCATCCAAAAAATTTCTTACGTCACAAACCACTTTGCCGATCTCCATTTGGTGCTGAGTCAGCCACTGATCCACCTGTGCGTTCAGGTCGGACAGGAGTGCTGGTCCGGTGTGACTCTCTGCTTTCAGGCAAGTCAACCCCAAGACGATGTGACACTGCCATATCCGGGATGTGGAATAGTACCTGGGGAGCTGGGGGGGTGCCGTTGATGTGGAGCAAGAAGCAGCGGCACAAGAGGACTCAGCCGAGGAGGTTATGGAAGAGGATGGAGTAGGAGGAGTAGAGGAGGTGGCAGCAGGACTGCCTGCAATTCGTGGCGGTGTCACCAACTCCTCTGCAATGCCACGCATTCCATGCTTGTCAGCCGTCAGCAGGTTTACCCAATGCGCAGTGTAGGTAATATACCTGCCCTGACCATGCTTTGCAGACCAGGTATCAGTGGTCAGATGGACCCTTGCCCCAACACTGTGTGCCAGACATGCCATGACTTCCTTTTGCACAATCGAGTACAAGTTGGGGATTGCCTTTTGTGAAAAACCTTCCACTGCGGTGTCCCAATAGCTACAAATTTTTTGAACGCCTCAGACTCAACCAGATTGTATGGTAAAAGCTGGCGGGCTAATAGTTCGGACAAGCCAGCTGTCAGACGCTGGGCAAGGGGGTGACTTGGTGACATTGGCTTCTTACGCTCAAACATGTCCTTGACAGACACATGACTGTGGGCAGATGAGCGGGAACTGCTCAAGGCGGGAGACGGAGTGGCGGATGGTTGAGAGGGGGCAAGAAGGACAGCAGTGGTTGACGTGGCTGAAGATGCTGGACCAGGAGGAGGATGGCGGCTTAGAGTAGGCGTGCTGCTTGTACTCATGTGTTGATCCCATAGGCGTTTGTGATGTGAGATCATGTGCCTACGCAAAGCAGTTGTACCTAGGTGGGTGTTGGACCTCCCACGACTCAGTTTCCTTTGGCACAGGTTGCAAATGGCATCGCTGTTGTCAGAGGCAGACACACAAAAAAAATGCCACACTGCTGAGCTCTGCAATGACGGCATTCTGGTGGTGGACACAGCATGCGTTGATTGGCGTGCTGTCGGGCTGACCCCGGGTGCCGATGCATGCTGTCTGACTGTGCCACTAGCTCCTTGCGACGACCCCCCCCTGCTTCCAACTGGTCTCCTCCTCCTCCTCTCTGTCTCCCCATCTGAACTTTCGCCCTGTTCTTCTTCTCTTCTAGCGGGCACCCACGTGACATCCACGGATGCATCGTCATCATCAACCGCTTCACTTGTATCTGACAACTCAGCAAAGGAAGCAGCAGCGGGTACAACATCATCATGGTTGCGCATCACTCATTTCTTCCAACTGATGTGTAAATAACTCCTATGACAGATCAAGTGAAGCGGCTGTGGTGCTAGTGTTGTTGGTGGCGGCAGGCGGGCGAGAGGTGCCCGAAGCTAAGCTGGAGGAGGATGGTGCCTCAAGGTTCCGAGTGGAAGCTGTAGAAGATTGGGTGTGCTGTGTTAGCCAGTCAACTATGTCCTCAGAACTTTTCAAGTTCAGGGTACGTGGCCTCTGAACACTGGGCATTATTCTAGGGCCAAAGGGAATCACAGCACCACGACCACGACGGCCCCTGTGGGGTGGCCTGCCTTTGCCAGTCATTTTTTTTTCGATTAGTGGTACCATGCGTGCAAGCTACTGTGACAACAGATATGAGTGGCACTGTGCACTGGCAGAAGTTGGCAGAGTAGACGCTGTAGGCCCTGACACACACGCTTGCAGACAACTAACTGCTATTCAATCTATTACAGTCAAAATTTTATTTTATTTTTTAAATGTACACTACTGTTACACCAGATATGAGTTGCACTGGTGTGACACTGTGACCTGGCAGGCCCTGAAACGCACACGTGTGAAGGAAACTGACTGCTATTATTTCACAGTCAAATTTCTAGTTTTTTTTTTTTTTATGTACACTACTCTTACACCAGATATGAGTTGCACTGGTGTGACACTGTGCCCTGGCAGGCCCTGAAATGCACATGTGTGAAGGAAAATGACTGCTATTATATTACAGTCAAAAAAGTTTTTTTTTTTTTTTTTTTTTTTTTTTTTTTATGCAAGCTATTGTGACACCAGATATGAGTGGTGGCACTGGGCAAGTGGGCACAGTATACGCTGTGAGCTTGACACACGCTGGCAGGCAGGCAACTGCAATTAGATTAAACAGGAATAAAAAAAAAAAGCAGACTGATGTTCTAGCCCTAAAAAAAAGGGCTTTTTGGGGTGCTGTCCTTACAGCAGAGATCAGATGAGTCCTTCAGGACTGTAGTGGACACTGAATACCCTAGCCTAGCTATCAATTTCTCTATCAAATGAGCAGCAGCTACACTTTCCCTCCTCTATCTAAGAATGCAGCTTCAGAATGAATCTAAAATGGATGCTGTACAGGAGGTTAGAGGGTATGGAAGGGAGGGTCTGCTGCTAATTTGCTGGAATGTGTCTGCTGACCGTGAGGCATAGGGTCAAAGTTTACTCAATGATGACAAATAGGGGGCGGATCGAACCGCGCATGTGTTCGCCCGCCGTGGCGAACGCGAACACACTATGTTCACCAGGAACTATTCGCCAGCGAACTATTCGGGACATCTCTATTTAGCATGACCGAAAGATCACCGTAGCAATAGGCCTTGTTTTCCACTACATCTTGTGAGGCGATCAGTAGTGATACAAGGTTTATGTCCTTGCCTTCCAGAATATCTTTGCGTATTGTCTGGGGTACAAAATGTGCAGGCGTGATGATGTGAGTGGATGTGCTTGGCATTGGGTTTATGGGAGTGTCATTACCGTGGGGGAGGAGAGACGTAGTGAGGATTGGTATGGGCGAGTTGACTGTCGAAGTCTGAGGGGTTTCCAGTTTATCCAGCCTAGCGCTGACCGTGGTGATTGAGGCCAAGAGAGATGACATCAGACCCTTGATCTCATTATAGTTTTCAGAATGCAGAACCACTCCCGGTTGGGGAGTACACGTGTTAGTGATGAAAAGTTTGTATAGTTCGGCCTTGCGGGCTGTAGCTGGAAACGGGACCCCCATGCGACGTAATTCGTCCGCGAGCTTGGAGATGGTCCATGACCGGAGAGCGTATGGGCTGGCTGATTCTAGGTTCTCGTGGATGTGCTTGGGCCAGCCAGTGTGGCAGGTCTGGTTGGGGTTTCAGGTATGGCCAGCTCTTCTTCTTGGTCATTGGATTGAGACATACTGGTGCTAGCTATGCCAAAGGCGAAACATTATCTATTCTACAAGGAAGGTGAGGCCCTACTAGTGCCAGGTGGTGAGAGAGGCTCTATCTATGAGGAGGGCCGGATGGGCCGGGGCCACTTGAATGATGTGGCGGGATCGTTGGCCTCTCGGTGACTGTAACAAGACAAAGTAATTGTCTGTGACTGGTGAGGCCCTAACTGGTAACCCAGGGTGGTTATTGTGAGGCTCTAGCTATGCGTTGGGCCGAGGGGTGTATACCTCCGATGAGGATGGGTGTTGGCCTCATGGGAACAGTTTAATTTACAATTTTTTAGCTAGGGGCCGTACGCTAATTGTCACCAGTTGACAGCCCTATTCATTTGGGATCGGGGGGGAGTAATTGTCATGCGACCGTACCTATCTGTTAAATGTACGAATATTTCAACGTAGAATTAGAGGATATTTTATTTGGAGTCTGAAAAATAAAATAGGTGGTTAGGGGTGGCTTTAATTGGGGCAGAATAAAATATGAAATAATGTTTTTATTTATTTTTTGTGGGGTCTCACCTGGTGGGCTGTTAATAATAGTGCTGTCTTGATAATAGCTTGAACGCAAGTTGGGGTTGTTATCTGAGGATAAAGCTTAAGTTATCCTCTGTATCATCTTAGATATGTATAAAGGCTTAAGGATGAAGTTATGCGTGATATATATATATATATATATATCTATACCTGTAATGAGCTAGGAATGGGAGTCCGATGAGAGCACCAAGTTTCAGGGGAGGAGTTGATAATGGATTCAAATGGGCCTGGAATGAATTCTGAGGAGATGGACATAAGGAGTTGGTGATAAATCTCATATGAAGAATATAACAAGGACAGGACAAGCCTCCGGTATGGGGTACGCTGGAGTCTATTTCTTACCGTATGAACAGAGACAGAATGTGTCTTTAACAGGTATATAGCTGAGGCAGTCAGGTGTGGCCATGAGTAGGGGCTAGGTTTAGAAAATACCTGGTATAGGGGACAGGTAATGTATAGTAGGCATTAGTGATGTGGGACGTTTTTAAGGTTAAAACAGGAATAACAGTGTTTATGGTATCGTTAGCGTATTGCCGTTTAGAATACTATTTTTGGGTACATATGCATATATAGCGATAATCATGGTCAAGCAACATATGATGAATATTTTTATACACGATTTAGTAATTTAAATCAGAAGGAGGAAAGGGAAAGAAAAAGGAGAGGAGAGGAGAGGAAAGGAAAGGAAGTAAAAACAACAAAAAGAGACTGAAATAGAATCAGAATTTTTTAAATGCATAACATTTCCATGTAATAATATGTTTTGCAACCAGGGGTCGTCGTGAGCAGCCGTGTGTATAGGGAAACAGAATCAGAGTTTAAATGCATAACATTTCCATGTAATAATATGTTTTTCCACTAGGGGTCGTCGTGAGCAGCCGTGCATATTGTAAGTATAGGAATGAACTGTTCGTTTGCCAAATGGCCGGTTTACCGACCAGCGTTGGAGGGTAAGTGCCAGAGTGGTGAATGCGCACGCGTGGAATGAGGTACCGAACGGAGCACGGAGCGGTAAGGTAAGTATGAATGAAAGTTTTTGGTTAATGGGTGTAAATGTTTGAATGGACGCCAGGCGTCTGGCTGAGAGTGGTGTGGATGAGACTCACGGTTCTGGGGTTCTGGGACCCTGGTAACAGAACGCTGGAGTAGGTAAGTATGTATCCAGGCACTGAAACTGAGCATGGGAGTTCGCCGGAATCCAGGTAGTAAGCCGGGCTGGAGCGCTTGATGCCGGGCACGGAGACCGCCGGGATTGTACCGATCAGGGTGAGTAAGGAGCAGGTAGCACTTAGACGGAAGCGGACCACGTGGGAGCGATGTCCAGGTAAGTTGAACCGGAAGTCCAAAGGTTCTGAATGAACCCAGCTATTCCAGTCCTGATTAGGAGGGGGCCTGAGCTTTTATAGCCGGGTAACCCCTCCCCCCCACAATTACAGGCTACGCCTTTCTATTTGTCCTGGTGACTATAGTGTCCCTTTAAGCGCTGTCTCAACTCACACTATAGTCACTTGCAAACACTTCTGAGCGCTACAGAATATGTTGGCGCTATATAAATAATAAGATACAATAAACGAAATAATACTTATTCACTCTTGATTCTTTGTGAGTGTTTAGTTAACCTACAAATATAAAACGCAAACCATAGCATAACACTGTACATACAAATGTATATGGAAGTATAGGTGATAATTGCCAACTCACAGTATGCAGAGCCACATATAGCAGGCTCTGACTACCTGGGCTTGTAGAAATCACTTTATCTGGTTGCCTCCTGTCCTCAACCTTTCAAAGCATCAGGAAAGAAGGGATTCAATTGGAGGTAGTTAACTGTAATTGTTAACCAAAATAAAGATAAAATATTCTGTGTAAATAGTAAAACAAAATCAGACAAATAGATAACATTAAATGTCCATAAAATAAATAACAAAACACGTTTTGACCTGCATAGTCTTCATGAAGGTGCATAATGTGTGTGTATCAGTAAAGGAGGAGACTATATTTAAAAGAAGAAAAACTACCACAACAAGAGGACATAGTCTTAAATTAGAGGGGTAAAGGTTTAAAAATAATATCAGGAAGTATTACTTTACTGAGGGGGTAGTGGATGCATGGAATAGCCTTCCAGCCGAAGTGGTAGAGGTTAACACAGTGAGGGAGTTTAAGCATGCGTGGGATAGGCATAAGGCTATCCTAACTATAAGATAAGTACAGAGATTAATGAAAGTATTTAGAAAATTGGGCAGACTAGATGGGACAAATGGTTCTCATCTGCCGTCACATTCTATGTTTCTATGTTTCTGTGTGTCCAGAGTTCTGGCTTTATTAAATTGCCCACCAAATATTGGCGTTTCTGTCTCCCGGATCATATAGTACAATTGGCTACATCTTTCCGACAAGCAGCAATGACGTAGTTCCAAATACGCCATGACGCGGTTGCGTCTGACATCATCAACATTCGCTGATAATGGAGAATCTGGATACATGCATATCAAGTCACTGAAGGCCAATACTCCATATTTAAAACTCCAAATTAGGAAATATTACTGAGATAAAGTGATTTTTACAAGCCTATATAGTGAGAGCTTGCTATATGTGGCTCTGCATACTGTGAGTTGGCAATTATCACCTATACATCCATATACATTTGTATGTACAGTATTAAGCTATGGATTGTGTTTTATATTTGTAGGTTGGATTAAAGGACCATTATAGTCACCCAGACCACTTCAGCTCAATGAAATGGTCTGGGTGCCAGGTCCCCCAGGTTTTAACCCTGCAGCTGTAATCATAGCAGTTTCAGAGAAACTGCTATGTTTACATTGCAGGGTTAATCCAGCCTCTAGTGACTGTCTCCCTGACAGCCGCTTGAGGCACTTCCCCAATGCTCAATGTGTAGAACGTCCATAGGAAAGCATTGAGAAATGCTTTCCTATGGGCGTTTTTAATGCGTGCGTGGCTCTTGCCGCGCATGCGCATTTGGCTTCACTCGGGAGCTGACATCGGAGGGGGAGGAGAGGTCACCAGCACCGAGGGAGCCCGGCGCTGGATTAAGGTAAGTGGCTGAAGGGGTTTTAACCCCTTCAGCCCAGTTGGAGGGGGGTCCTGAGGGTGGGGGGGGAACTAGGTTTTATATAGTGTCAGGAAAGTGTCCTGACACTATAGTGGTCCTTTAACACTCACAAAGGATCAAGATTGAATAAATGTTATGTATTTTACTATATCTTATTCTCTTGTTTTTAAAAAAAAATTGCGTCCCTGTATTTATTCTTTTATAAATATTTATAATCTGTGTCTTGTGAGTGGTTGTAGACACTGAGGAAGTCGCACTTATTAATAGTACTAGCGCCATTTTCTCACCTTTTTTTTGCACTTTGTGTGAATTTTTTGTAGCTATATAAAAAATAGTAATTGTAATTGATAGCCGAGATGTACTGTAATCCTATACAAAATATCCCATTGCTATAGGTGGTGATGGTAGGGGTTATACCGATCACCTGCTCCACTCAGAGGTATCTGTAGCCAGTGGGGGGAGTTTATCTTGCTAAAGAGCTTTTATGTGTTACAAGTGTGTCCTAGCTTTTTATTATTTAGAAATAAAATGCAGATTTCAATAGAAATCAACACTTTTGTAAATTAACCTGGTTACACCTCCTGCTGGCTTTCAGTCAGAAAACGGGCCCTGGCTGATCAATCAGATAGCAGGTTTGGTAAGCTCAGTGGAGATTTACCCCCAATGAAATAATGTATAATTAAATGCGTGCACATATTCATTTTGTGTATATCTACTAACCAGTGATTATATTTATTGTGCATTTGGGCAGTGAAGTACCTTTAACTGTACCAGTTAGATGCACCAGCATCTGGTGGTAAGAATTATACATATTACCTTTCCCAGTTAGAGGTACCTGCAGGTGGTGGGTAGTGTTATACAGATTACCTTTCCTAGTTAGGGGAACCTACCTGCAGGTGGTGGGTGGGGTTATACAGATTACCTTTCCTAGTTAGAGGTACCTACCTGCAGCTGGTGGGAGAGGTATATAAAGGGCAGGGCTGTACAGGTAGTCATTGTACTGCAGTCAGAATGGGACAGTGGGTTAGACTGAGTTGCCTTCTATTGGTGTTACTGGTCTCTGGCCCAGAGTTGGTGGTTTCCAGGAAGCATGTCCTAGCCAGGAATCGGAGACAGTATGACTCCTGGTGGGGGAGGACACAGTCTGGTTTGGGGTCCTCCAGGCTGAATGTTGGGGTGGTGGGTCAGTCCAGACAGCTGCAGACTTCTGTCCAGAATCCTATTAGCGTGCAATGTATGGAGGACACAATGGTGGTAATTGTAAAGAGGGATCTCTATGGAAATGGGCGGCTGGTAAAAGCCTCTGATCTGAGACTGGGTCCCAGGCAGTGTATTCCAAGCTCCCAGAGTACAGCAACTACGGTGATCTTCCAGCAGGGGCTGCAGGACTGTGGCAATACCTTACAGGTGAGAGGGTCTGAGATTTGTATTGTCAAGGTGTTGCTGAACACCTAAATAAAGTGCACATCCCATTACCAACAACACTGGTTGGTTAATTCACTAAAGTGAGACTTGCCCTGAAGACAAAGTGAATATAAATAACATTCCAAAATAGCAAAACTGGAAAAATAAAAATCTGTCATGGTCTTTGGATTTATTACCTTGGCCTTTGATTTGTGTGTGGGTTTTTTTTTTTTTTTTTTTTTTTTTAATTTTTTTTTTGCATTCTCACTTTTGTTTAGTACACAACCCCACTGGTATTTCTTTTAAAGAGACCGTTAACCATATCGGTTGTTTAACCCCATCTGTAGATGTTGGTTAAAATGCTACCTTATTGCGTCTGCTTGTTAGGTCACTGGCAACAAGGATCTTTCATGTGATGTGCAGTAGGTAGATGTATTTAAACTTCTGTCTGTGGGGTCTCCATGCTTGTTTACTATCTGGGAAAAAATTGTGGCAAAAGTGATGTTTCTGGTATTAAGCCATTGAACAGGAGTATAATGGATTATGGTGCCGCTCTGTTAAAACACTTTTGGTGTTTTTAGGTGGATTGAGTCACCTGGTGGAAGTTGTGCAACTCCTTGATGTAAGTGAAGCCATGATCTGTTAAGCCTTCAATTTAAAGGAACTCCCACACTGTTTGTACTACAAATCTGGGAAACACTACAGCATACCTCCCGACACTTGCTTACTAATTCAACTAAAATGTTACTTGCACACAACAATATTTTATTTATTGACTGATTTCTAAACTGGTTTGTAACTTAACCTGTAGCACTCATACTCATTGATATGGCTTTGAGTGCTACAAAATCCATGGTATTACTTTTTTCTTTTGGCCAATGGTGTGAATTCTTTCCCCAAAGAGACCTGATGTATGGTCAGCCATCTGCAGACCTCTGCTATTTACGTATGATAAAAAGGTTTACTGCTATACTGCTCCGGTAGACTTGACTAGGCCGGTCTTGTGTATTATTGGTAGGTGAGGTTTGTCTCTGCACGGTCTGATCTCTCCCTTTATGTTGACTTTAAGTGACACTGAGGAGCCCATGTCAAGATCTGTTTATCAGGAAGAACTGGGCAGAAGGTAGATCTCATAACTTTACTCAGGCTAAGGACAAGGTCTGACCAAGGGTTTGAGCCCAAGCAAATTCCATAACTGTCCCTTTAAAAATTCTGACACTTTAACCCTGCAAATGCCACCTCTTAAATCTGCCTCAGATGTCCCTTTTTTTTGAGTGTTTGTCTGGAGACTCATATTTTGGTTTTGTTCTTCTCTTGCATTAACCTTGCTTTGTGCAGGTTGCAATCGTCTCAACGGTTTGATTTTTTTTTTTTTTTTTATGGGCAATTGAATGTGAAAGTGGCAATCTTGACACGATCTGCAATACTTGGTTGTAGCCAGTACACTGTGCCATGACCTAAACTGCTAGTGTGAATCTTCAAAATATGGAGAATACTCCACTTTTTATTCCTTGAGGGAATTTTATCAATGTTGACCCTTATGTCTACATGTTTGGTCCTGTTTTCACTTCATTTTTATTCTGTCTTGTGTCGTTAACCCTAAACCCCACTCTTTGCAAGTGTATTTTGTTGTGGTGTGGGGTTTTGTTTGTGTTTTTTTTTTTTATTTTTTATTTTTTTTTTTATTCCTCATAAACATGGTCAAAATGACTGACTGGAAAATGGTTGAATATCTTGCCTTGTGTCTGCAGACGACTTCTGACTGGCTGATCTACAGCACAAACTTGACCTACAGTCCGACTCCTTCCAGGAACAGCCCAATCATCCGGACCAACTCTGCTGTGATTCTCATCCGGTGCTTCTACCACAGGTTAATATTGACCCCCTTTAAAAAAAATAAAAAAATGGGTAGAATGGTCTTGGCTGCACCTACGAAGCTTCTATCACCATCAGTGAGCTTTGATGTTTTTCAATTTCCGGAATGGTGACTTTTCTGTTTGGTGTTCGGTAGCCACAAGGCAAGGTGAGTGGTGTGTGTTTTTTTTTTTTTTTTTTTTTTTTTTTTCCCTTGGGGACCTGAATCTGTCCAAGGTTGCAATCTTCCTGCTGGTCCTTTTTTTTTAAGCTCATGGTGCTTCATATGCAAGAGCCAACGTCTGCTGTACTATAACACAGTTGTCTCGATAGCGAGGGCATTAGACCTCCCCATAGGAAAGCATTGAGGCTGACTTGGTGCTGCAGTGTTTAAAATTGCAGCAATAGGGACACTGTCCCCGGACCCCTTCAATGAGTTGAAGTGGTCTGGGTGTCTACAGTGTGTTTAAGGAACAGAACCATGCCTTACACACTGGCCAGCATAGCATAGAACAGCAACAATTGGCAAAAACATTTAACTACTGAATGTGTCATGTCCAGGAAAATTTGTGTTCAGACATTTTAATGCGTTTATGTAACTGGAAATGAGAACTGGGTTACAAAAATTGGGAGGGGGGATTAGTTTGCAACACTTAAATCTGTAAAATATTTAACTTTCTGTTGGCATATCATAACAAGTGGTATCTAACGTATTCACTTTATCGCTGCAGACATGGAAATGTGAGCAGCAATGCCATCAAACCAACATGGATTCCCTACAGCTCCACCATATCTGCAGAGGAACATCTGTCCTTCTCGTTGAAGCTGATGAATGGTAATTAAAGGCTGGATATTACAGGTGCCTTCTGACTCAACTGTCACTTACCCTATCTTCATGTATAAACTTCTAGATGACTGGAGTGCCCCACAGACCTCTACAGTGTTCACTTTAGGTGACATCTTCCACATAGAGGCTTCTGTGGACACCACAAACCATGTGCCTATGAAGATCTTCGTTGACAGCTGTGTGGCGACATTATCCCCTGATGCCACCTCCAGCCCTCGTTATGAGATCATTACTCAGAATGGGTAGGTTTTGCCACTTGTGTATTTGTGGTAGCTGGTAATACCACTTCTAAACCAGTCTGTGCTTTGCAGGTGTTTGTTGGATGGCAAGCAGGAGGATTCGTCCTCTGCCTTTAGATCCCCGAGGCCCACACCAGACCGGCTCCAGTTCACAGTTGATGCCTTCAGATTTGTTGGATCTGATAACTCAATGGTGAGACTGTCTAGCAGTTAATCCCAAATCTCCACTATTTGGAGTACTTCTGTATAAATATCTTCTCTAATCCTAGGTCTACATCACCTGTAACCTGAGAGCTGTTGCAGAGAACCAGGTACCTGATCCCATGAACAAGGCCTGTTCCTTCAGAAAATCCACCAACCTGTAAGCATCCTCTAGGATTTTGGGGAAATGCTCTTCTGTAAGCAGGACCTTTTTTAAACATGTGCTTTTCTTCTTAGATGGATGGCTGTGGCAGGCACTAGTGGGATATGTAGCTGCTGTGATAGTATGACCTGTGCTACTGCAGGTCAGAGCAGGCGTTTTGGGTCTCTCTATCCTGGCCAGAGTAGAATTGGCAAAAGAGAAGCTGATCCTGGTGAGTTAAATAAGCATGTGGGATTTCAACCACCAAGAAACTAGACTTTGATCATGGTCTGTGATCAGTGGAATATTGTAACTGTAAATCTCTCATGTAATCTAGTGAAACATTGGTTACTGTGTAAATGTGTGTAGACTAGTTCTCTGTCAAATGTTTAACACTTTCACTCCACCTTTTTAGTGCAAGAACATAAAGTGACCACACTGGGACCTCTGCTGGTGATCAGCACAGAACAGAGCCAGGCCCACACTGTGACTCCTGTATCTAGCCTTGTGCAGCTATGGGTGGTGGTGGCTTTTGTCTCTTTGAGTCTTGTCATACTCACAGTTTTTGGCATAGTTGGGAAGCTCCCCTTCAAACTAAATTGTCGGAAAGCAGGTTTGAAATAAACAAATGCATTGGATTGAGTGGCTGGTTTATTCTGTGGGGATATTTATGGGATGATATTATACAGTTGAGAATTGCCCACTATTTCAATTCTCTTGGATCTTAGAGATCATAATGTAAGTGAAATGTATTCCATACAAATAAAATCACAATTTGTTATAAAAATAGATATAATTTATTGTGACTATTTTAATAATATTAGGCAGCATGCATGATAACAATCGGTGAATATTTAGTATAACGTCGTATGCAATGGCTAAACACAGTACAAAGCTACAGCATTGACTTGATTTTATGAGGGTACTTCAGACACAGAAAGCAAAACTTCTCCCAGCACAGCGAAAAGCCATAAAACCTTGACAAACAGTTGGATCAACTGAGTAACCCTTTCAATGCTGGCTAAATCCTCCTAGGCATATAATATCCTACTTTCAATTAAAATAACATTCAACCAGATCACTAATCAATCCCTGTACCATCCAAAAGAGTCAAATCTACAGATTCTATAAGCCGAATTTTAATTTGCCTAAAAATATATCTTATCTTATTTCAGAGCAAATCAACACACATGGATAAAAACAGCGGTATGCTAACACATGATAAGATACCAGTACTATGTAATTATCTGACTCCACCTGCAGAATGGAGTGTTATAACTAAATATTCTTTATTTAATTAAGATTCCTGGGATCTGATCTTGATTTATCCATGCATCCTGCTATTAATAATTTAGATTAATTAAATAAAACCAGCATAATTACCAGTTATGATGTAGATGCTCTTAGGTAATCCCAGGAATTGAAGTGTGGTTATGTGTGTACAAAGAGTGAAATTAAGTGTTCTGTGTCTCTCTCCTCAGTCTGTTTGTATGAGGGTCTGTCTGTCTCAGGAATCCTTCCGTGTGTCTTGTCCCGAATATGAATTTCATTCTCAAAGCCCAAACTAACCTCTCTTCCCTTTGTCCTAACCTTTTTAAAGGGAAATACTTTCTACGTCATCAGTTGGTAAAACCAATAGGATACTGAAGGTGTGGTCAACCTGCAGATCGCAATTTTGATTTTTGGTCCATAGACGGCACACTCGCCTCACTAAACCTTCCTATCCAGGAAAGAGTTAACTTATCCTGGTGACGATTTTGACGTCATTTGGCTTATCTAAAATGACTGCCATAACTTAAATTTGCTGTCAGTTCAAAGTGTTTCTTTGGATTTTCTCCAGACAGCGTGTCCACAATTCCTGTTGTAATTTCTAAAATTGACAGTTCTAAACTCAATTTCACCCCTTACTTACAATGGGACCTTGTAAAATTAATCACTTAGTCTTCTTTGTCACTAGTGTCTGGGGTTTAAAATTATTTCTATTCCGTTAACGTTTAAACAGAGCATTCCATCCCCCTGCTTGTGTGAGACTTCATTTCTTATCAGTTGGCTTGTTTACATAATGCATTCCTTAGCTCAGGCTGATGGTTAGTGTTACTGAAAGCAAGGAAAGACATTTTTTTGTTTTTGTCTGTCTTGCCTAAAGATAGCAAAATGGAATCTGCTTTGTTCTGAGTGACTCTGGCAATATACACTTTTAATTTCTATCTTAGCACAAAATGTCTGCCGATATAAATATCCTGACAATTCTAAAAGGTGAAATATCAGAAATAGACTTGGTTACAGAGGAGAAATTACATTTGTCAATGGATGGGGAGACAGAATCTTGACAAATGAGATGCACAGTTGATTTAAAAAAAACAAATTTAAAAAAAAAAATGGATAAAACCTGTTCTGTCTGTGTAGAGACTGCAGTTTCAACTGCCTAATTGCAACTTGTTTTCATTTCTAAAATAGAAGGATGAAAATCTTTATTCTATGAACAGTAACTCCCTTCTCCCCATATTGAATTATTTCAAAGTCTGAAGTTTTGGTCTAAAAGCAATGGTCATAAACTGATCTGTCTAAGGCACAAAATGACTGGATGTGGATGATCACTAAGGATAGTTAGTACATGTGTGCCCACTCTGATGTTGAGTACTTGCCATTTGATCTGTCAACCAAATGGCAAGAAAAGGCACTTGTCTGTGTACTGCAAAGGCTAAATAGTGTGTATGTCTTGCAGTACACTGCCAATCTTCGTTCCACTTTTGGTTTGGCTGTGGAGTTCAGATAGAACAAGGAGAGGTGTAACTAGGTACCACCTCTAGAAAATTGCATTAATATCACTTTGTAAATTGTATCAAAAGCATTTTGTGACAATATTTACAAGATCTTAAGAGGTTATGGGTAAGCCCATCCCTAAGCTTGTAAACCACTAACACAAGTTGATTGCTGTGAACAAAATACTCAGACAAATCTGCTGTTAGCACAATAACCAGAGTATAATGCATATCCTAAAAAAGGAATACTTCCTGCACTTGTGCACAAAAAATGTATTTGAAATAATGAAGTGGACACATTTCAGTTTCTCTTTGACCATTTTATAAAGTCTGATAAGCTTTCATAAAGGCTCAGGAGCTGAAACGCTGTCTCAACTTAATTGTTTCAAATGAAAGTGCCTTTTTAGAAGAAACTGCAGGTCTGCCTAGATATTTCTTCTATTCCAAAGCTGTGGTTAGTGACTGGGGGAACAATTCCATGATATATTATCAAACTATATATCTGTAACAGTCTCAAGGAAGGCTGTGACTACACAGAGAAATATGAAAGCTTGTATTTTGTCTACTTGGCAAGCAGTCGAACTGAAATCCATGATTAGTTGTATTGTAATCTTAGAAGGTATAAGTTGGGCCCGATAAATCACGTGTAAGGATCTGTATAACAGTAGTCCTCATAGGAGCAGGTACAAATACATAGAGGTTAAGTACACACAAATACTAGGGGGAGAATTGTCACCAAATCAAAATAACAATCCCTCTCAAACAACCCTATAGCATCAATGTCCATCCACAAGCATCTATGCCTCTCACACAATAACTCTAACTCTTTAGAAACATGATACCCCAAAGGATGAATACACCTAAACCTCCACAATGCACAAATCTAGTGTGCTAAACTGGTTTGTGTTGGTTTACATGTGACATTCAGGGTCATTCACTACATGGCTACCAATGGGGTACAGAGTGGCGTGCTCCCCCAGTTTGGCATGTTTTGGAGCGCACAAGGTAAGCTCTGCACTATCTTTCTTCAATCGCCTATGAGAGGTAGTGATGGCCCCATTAGCAACTCCATCTTCTGGCTGTGGGTTCTGAGCTCTTTCCACCAATATATTGGGATATTTATTACCACCCCACCAAGTGTGACCTGATACCCAGCATCTTCCTCTGATTCCTTTTGTGGAGGGCTCCCTCCATGGACAGCGCTGTGTGTAATCTTGTTTTTAGATCAAACCAAGTGTTTGCTTGAGTATCTTCGCCCTGTCCTGATTGAATAGCATGCATGCTCTGAAGTAAATTACACTGAGACAAGTTTCAGGTTAATGGAAAAACTTTGGAATGTTTAATCAGGGGGAGTGGCAAGCCCCTTATAAAGCAGAAAATATATCATATGCAAAACATGAGATAATGGAGAATGTTCCATCTTTATTGGTCAAGTGTTAAATGTCTTATCTAATGAACTTCCTCCAAAATGTGATTTTACTCTGGATGGAGACACCATCTTGTTACACGAGGTGGTTAGTCGATGGGAGAAATGCTGAATACAGGAATACATAGTAAATAGACCTTTTACCTACATTAACTTCTATCCATAACAGTCCCCCCTTAAAATGACTATTTACTAAAAAAGCCATATCTAGCAGCGAAAGCTATCCCTATAACATGGGTGTCCACAGGGAAGGGGGAGCTTGCGCCCCCCCCCCCCCCCAACTGGATTTTTCAGCTTGTTCTGCTATTTTTCATGTGAGTTTGAAAATACAATGCGCTGGCCAGTAGGGTTAGGCGCTGTGTGTATGGAGAGAGACAGGGATAGGAAGCTACATATTATCCCAGTTTCTCTCTCCTGACTGAATCCACAGGGGAGCAACATATACAGCCAGAGGGCCTACAGATAAGGTAAGTCAGGCATGGGGGAGGGCAGAGAGAGCCTACAGATCAGGTAAGTGAGGCAGGGGGGAGCAGAGAGAGCCTATAGCTCAGGGAAGTGAGGCAGGGGGAGAGTAGGGATAGCCTACAGATCAGGGAAGTGAGGCATGGGGGGGGCAGAGAGAGCCTATAGATCCGGTAAGTGAGGCAGGGGGGAGCAGAGAGCCTATAGCTCAGGAAAGTGAGGCATGGGGGGAGCAGAGAGAGCCTATAGATCAGGGAAGTGAGGCATGGGGGGGCAGAGAGAGCCTATAGATCAGGTAAGTGAGACAGGGGGGAGCAGAGAGAGCCTATAGCTCAGGCAAGTGAGGCATGGTGGGGCAGAGAGAGCCTACAGATCAGGCAAGTGAGGCATGGGGGGCAGAGAGAGCCTACAGATCAGGGAAGTGAGGCATGGGGGGGCAGAGAGAGCCTACAGATCAGGGAAGTGAGGCATTTGGGGGCAGAGAGAGCCTACAGGTCAGGGAAGTGAGGCATGGGGGGCAGAGAGAGCCTACAGATTAGGGAAGTGAGGCATGGGGGGAGGGGGCAGAAAGAGCCTACAGATCAGGGAAGTGAGGCATGGGGGGGGCAGAGAGAGCCGACAGATCAGGGAAGTGAGGCATTTGGGGGCAGAGAGAGCCTACAGGTCAGGGAAGTGAGGCATGGGGGGCAGAGAGAGCCTACAGATTAGGGAAGTGAGGCATGGGGGGAGGGGGCAGAAAGAGCCTACAGATCAGGGAAGTGAGGCATGGGGGGGGCAGAGAGAGCCGACAGATCAGGGAAGTGAGGCATGGGGAGGGCAGCTTACAGGAGGGGTCAGCAAGGAGCTGGAAGGTAAAGTAAGAGAAGGAGCAGAAAAAGAGAAGGAAGGTAAAGTAAAAGAATGAGCAGAAAGGAGAAGGAATAGAAATGAGCAGAAAGGAGCTGGAAGGGACATAAAGGAGCACAACAGGTAAAGTAGGAGAAGAAGCACAAAGGAACACAAATGAGCAGGAAGGGGCAGCAAGGAGCAGGAAGGGTCTGCACGGAGACGGAAGGGTCTGTACGGAGACGGAAGGGTCTGTACGGAGACGGAAGGGTCTGCACGGAGACGGAAGGGTCTGCACGGAGACGGAAGGGTCTGCACGGAGACGGAAGGGTCTGCACGGAGACGGAAGGGTCTGCACGGAGACGGAAGGGTCTGCACAGAGACGGAAGGGTCTGCACAGAGACGGAAGGGTCTGCACAGAGACGGAAGGGTCTGCAAGGAGCTGGAAGGGTCAGCAAGGAGCTGGAAGGTAAAGCGGAACAAAGGTAAAGTAGAAGGAGCAGAAAGGGTCAGCAAGGAGCTGAAAATGGCAGCAAGGAGCAGGAAGGGACAGAAGGAGCGCAAAGGTGAAGTAGGAGAAGGAACATAAATGAGCAGGAATGGTCTGCAAGGGGCAGCAAGGAGTAGGAAGGGTCTGCAAGGAGAAGGAAGGGTCTGAAAAGAGCAGAAAGGGACAGAATGAGCACCAAGGTAAAGGAGCAGGAAGAATCAGAAGGAGCACAAAGGTAAAGTAGGAGAAAGAGCAGAAAAGGGTAGCAAGGAGCAGAAAGGGTCTGCAAGGAGCAGAAAGGGATCAGAAAGAGAAAGGAGCAGAAGGGGGGAGCAAAATAAGCAGAAAGTAGCAGAAGGAGTCAAGGAGGAGAGAAGATAGTGTCAGAAGAAAAAGAAGACTTTGTCAAATGAAGGAGAAGAAAAAGAGATTGGAGCAGGAAGGACAAGTGAAGTGAACCCTCCACTTTATTCTGGATACCACATCATAAGGCTTTGGTACCTGGGCCTGGCAGGGAAACTTTGGACCTTCTCATCTCCCCATGTAAAAAAAAATATCAGTGTTAATGTGTTCACTTTTATTTACTGAGTGTCAGGAAGCACAGAGTGCCGCTGGGGAGGGGTGTCGCTGATTGGCTATAGCAGTCAACTGGCACTCTAAGCCAATCAGTAGCTCCCTATTCATAAAAAAGTCAAACATTTTTGTGAACTGGGAACTAGCGATTGGCTTAGAGCGTCAACTTACCACTCTAGCCAATCTGTAGCACCCATTCCTGACATCAATCTGAACTTCCTGACACTCCTTTCAGAAGCCGAATATCACTGAGCGACCTGGAAATCTGGAGCTGGAGGAAGTCTTTGGGGTTTAACCCCTTAAAGGAAAAAGAGCACCGAGGGGCTTCCTGGCATCATAGCATTTTCATTTAGATGAAGTTGTTGTGGTGACCAGAATGTTCCTTTAATTTGCTTAAAGGAACACTATAGTGTCAGGAATAAAAACATGTACTCCTGACACCAAAGTTGTGAAAATGCTATTCACCCTGGCTTTATGAGATAATGACTATGCTCCTCCCCTTTATGACACTGTCAAAAAGGGACCAAGCATGGATGTCATTACAATTATGCCCCCCCCTGGAAAAATTCCTGCGGACGCCCATGCACTATAAGCTGTCCCTAATAAACTACAGCACATCTGTCCAACAGGCCTTGGAACTCTTTTGTTGCTGCATATAAGACGAGCAGTGACTTGTCCACCACCCCCCTCGCTACGGACTTTGCCCGTAAAGACAGACGTTGTTACGGTTGCCTCCAGGCTGGCTGGAAGTTGGACCGTAGAAAGGATGCTCCTAGCGCTCACCAAAGGACCATCAGCACCGTAGACACCATAACTACTGCGTAGACACCATAAGTACTGCAGACTCCACGAACCGCCGCTGCTGGGCTAGGATCTCGCCGTCTGTTATCCACCCTGGACCTACCACCAGGTTCCAGGTTCCAGTAGGTGAACCTCTTCCTTCTGTAGAGCGAAGCAGGATCAGGAACAAGAGCTCTTACAAGAGCTCAGTAGCTAAGGGAGTATGAAGAGCATAGCAATCCCTGTAGTGATTATAGCTGTCCCCTACAAACATGAGTCAAGGCTGCAAGTTAGAGGGTCAAGTCATTCTGTTTTATTGGCACCAAAAGAACTTTCTTTTTTACACATACCCTGTAACTTTAAAACCATACATCCAATCTCCATAAAATGACATATTTAGAATCAGCAACATTTAAATATATACATAACCAAAAATCACACAAATCCCTCCAGTGGATAAAAACTTAGATGGAAGTATTTTATGACCGACTGCAAGCACATTTTCCTGCCCAAAACAGTTCCATAGATTTGGGCTGTGCGGTCGGTCTATTTCAGGCTGAAAAATGACTAAGTCCCATTCGAACGCACGAACGGGGCCGTTCGTGCATTTGGCTAGAATAGCAGAGTTCAAACTGCCAAACGAGACGTAGTCTCTCAAGCTTAAAATGAGGTGTAGGAGAAGGTAAGGGTCAGCGGTGTTCGGTAATATGTGTAGCCGATTTCAGTTCCATGGATTTGGCTACACATACCGCTGACCTCGTGCGAAGGAACAAAGATGGCCGCCACCACGTGTTCGTTTGCACGAACTGCGGCCACCCAACGCTCGGCAATTAACCTGCAGTAATTTGCCTGCACACTTCCACTTCTGGGTGGTCTGCTTGTGTGGTACTTGGTTCAGTAAGCCCCATTTACTGAACCAAGTGGGAGAAAGCCAGGAACAAAGTTATTTTACAGGTCTGGGGACATAGTCTTAAAGGGGCATTGTTCAACAAAGTCACAATATGTCCCCAGATGGTTCTTAAAGGGCCATACACACCCAATAAAAGTCCATAAGTTTTCAGAGGCACAATCTCCCAGGGGCCATAGTCATGAGGAAAGAGGCTGGCAAACAGGCTTCTCCACAATCCAGGGAAGCAGGGCAATTTATCATTTAAAGGGCCAGTTACAAATAGCAGTTTGTAACAGACGCTAACCCTATGGTCCCTAAAATAATGTAGCTTTGGTATTAGAGGGGAGGGACTGCAACAGGGCATAGGGCTTGTCATAGTCCATCTCATCCATCTCCTGATGAATGAAAGTCGGTGTAGCCTGATCTGCTGTTTTCTCTAAACACTTCTTATTACAGGGAAGAACACAACAAACAATAAGAGCAAGGATGGTCAACATTATCAGGACCGCCACACCTATTTGAGCCAGAACATTTTGCCAACCAGACATCCACCCAAACCATCTTTCAGTGACCCCAGAGTTCCTTTTCATTTCTTCTGAGAGACTCTCTAATTTCTCTTTTGCCAGAGTTACCTTGCCATTAGGGTCTGTGTTGTCTGGAATGTAGGTGGAACATGTCACAGTGTCAGGGAGTATTTTACATACCCCCCTTTTTCCGCTAGGATCATATCTAGGGCCATTCTATTCTGGAAAGTCATCTGGGATGTGGTCTGAAGTTGCTCTGCCAACCCCTGGAGAGCTTCTCTTGTATAGTTTACAAACCATTGTTGGTTATAATTAGTGATGTACCGAACTGTTCGGTGGCGAATAGTTCCCAGCGAACATAGCGTGTTTGCGTTCGCCACCGCGGGCGAACACATGCGCGGTTCGATCCACCCCCTATTCATCATCATTGAGCAAACTTTGACCCTGTGCCTCACGGTCAGCAGACACATTCCAGCAAATTAGCAGCAGACCCTCCCTTCCAGACCCTCCCACCTCCCTCCCAGCATCCATTTTAGATTCATTCTGAAGCTGCATTCTTAGTGAGAGGAGGGAAAGTGTAGCTGCTGCTCATTACACTGTGTGCAGAATTATTAGGCAAATTAGTATTTTGACCACATCATCCTCTTTATGCATATTGTCTTACTCCAAGCTGTATAGGCTCGAAAGCCTACTACCAATTAAGCATATTAGGTGATGTGCATCTCTGTAATGAGAAGTGGTGTGGTCTAATGACATCAACACCCTATATCAGGTGTGCATAATTATTAGGCAACTTCCTTTCCTTTGGCAAAATGGGTCAAAAGAAGGACTTGACAGGCTCAGAAAAGTCAAAAATAGTGAGATATCTTGCAGAGGGATGCAGCACTCTTAAAATTGCAAAGCTTCTGAAGCGTGATCATCGAACAATCAAGCGGTTCATTCAAAATAGTCAACATGGTCGCAAGAAGCCTGTGGAGAAACCAAGGCGCAAAATAACTGCCCATGAACTGAGAAAAGTCAAGCGTGCAGCTGCCAAGATGCCACTTGCCACCAGTTTGGCCATATTTCAGAGCTGCAACATCACTGGAGTGCCCGAAAGCACAAGGTGTGCAATACTCAGAGACATGGCCAAGGTAAGAAAGGCTGAAAGACGACCACCACTGAACAAGACACACAAGCTGAAACGTCAAGACTGGGCCAAGAAATATCTCAAGACTGATTTTTCTAAGGTTTTATGGACTGATGAAATGAGAGTGAGTCTTGATGGGCCAGATGGATGGATTGGTAAAGGGCAGAGAGCTCCAGTCCGACTCAGACGCCAGCAAGGTGGAGGTGGAGTACTGGTTTGGGCTGGTATCATCAAAGATGAGCTTGTGGGGCCTTTTCGGGTTGAGGATGGAGTCAAGCTCAACTCCCAGTTTCTGGAAGACACCTTCTTCAAGCAGTGGTACAGGAAGAAGTCTGCATCCTTCAAGAAAAACATGATTTTCATGCAGGACAATGCTCCATCACACACGTCCAAGTACTCCACAGCATGGCTGGCAAGAAAGGGTATAAAAGAAGAAAATCTAATGACATGGCCTCCTTGTTCACCTGATCTGAACCCCATTGAGAACCTGTGGTCCATCATCAAATGTGAGATTTACAAGGAGGGAAAACAGTACACCTCTCTGAACAGTGTCTGGGAGGCTGTGGTTGCTGCTGCACGCAATGTTGATTGTGAACAGATCAAAACACTGACAGAATCCATGGATGGCAGGCTTTTGAGTGTCCTTGCAAAGAAAGGTGGCTATATTGGTCACTGATTTGTTTTTGTTGTTTTTGAATGTCAGAAATGTATATTTGTGAATGTTGAGATGTTATATTGGTTTCACTGGTAAAAATTAATAATTGAAATGGGTATATATTTGTTTTTTGTTAAGTTGCCTAATAATTATGCACAGTAATAGTCACCTGCACACACAGATATCCCCCTAAAATAGCTATAACTAAAAACAAACTAAAAACTACTTCCAAAAATATTCAGCTTTGATATTAATTAGTTTTTTGGGTTCATTGAGAACATGGTTGTTGTTCAATAAAAAAATTAATCCTCAAAAATACAACTTGCCTAATAATTCTGCACTCCCTGTAGATAGGGAAATTGATAGCTAGGCTAGCGTATTCAGTGTCCACTACAGTCTTGAAGGACTCATTTGATCTCTGCTGTAAGAACAGCACCCCAAAAAGCCCTTTTTAGGGCTAGAACATCAGTCTGCTTTTTTTTTCTGTGTAATGTAATTGCGGTTGCCCGCCTGCCAGCTTCTGTGTCAGGTTCACAGTGGATACTGTGCCCATTTGCCCAGTGCCACCACTCATATCTGGTGTCACAATAGCTTAAGCTTGACATTTAAAAAGAAAACATTTTTTTTCACTGTAATAGATTGAAGAGCAGTTAGTTGCCTGCCAGCTTCTGTGTCAGGCTCACAGTGGATACTGTGCCCATTTGCCTAGTGCCACCACTCATATCTGGTGTCACAATAGCTTAAGCTTGACATCTAAAAATAAAAAAAATGTCACTGTAATAGATTGAATAGTAGTTAGTTGTCTGCCAGCTTCTGTGTCAGGCTCAGTGGATACTGTGCCCATTTTCCCAGTGCCACCACTCATATCTGTTGTCACAATAGCTTAAGCTTGACATTTAAAAATATTTTTTTTTCACTGTAATAGATTGAAGAGCAGTTAGTTGCCTGCCAGCTTCTGCATCAGGCTCACAGTGGATACTGTGCCCATTTGCCCAGTGCCACCACTCATTTCTGGTGTCACAATAGCTTAAGCTTGACATTTAAAAAGAAAAAAAAATGTTTTCACTGTAATAGATTGAATAGCAGTTAGTTGTCTGCAAGCGTCTGGGTGTCAGGCCTTCAGCGTGTACTCTGCCAACCTCAGCAAGTGCACTTTGCCACTCATATCTGGTGTGACTATAGCGTGCCTTTAAAAAGAAAAAACGTTTTTCACTGTAAGCTAATAGCAGTTAGTTGTCTGCAAGTGTCTGGGTGTCAGGCCTTCATCGTGTACTCTGCCAAACTCAGCAAGTGCACTTTGCCACTCATATCTGGTGTGACTATAGCGTGCCTTGAAAAAGAAAAAAAGTTTTTCACTGTAAGCTAATAGCAGTTAGTTGTCTGCCAGCTTCTGTGTCAGGCTCAGTGGATACTGTGCCCATTTGCCCAGTGCCACCACTAATATCTGGTGTCACAATAGCTTAAGCTTGACACTTAAAAAGAAAAAAAATGTTTTCACTGTAATAGATTGAATAGCAGTTAGTTGTCTGCCAGCTTCTGTGTCAGGCTCACAGTGGATACTGTGCCCACTTGCCCAGTGCCACGACTCATATCTGGTGTCACAATAGCTTAAGCTTGACATTTAAAAAGAAAAAACATTTTTTTCACTGTAATAGATTGAATAGTAGTTAGTTGTCTGCAAGCGTCTGGGTGTCAGGCCTTCAGCGTGTACTCTGCCAATCTTTGCCAGTGTACTTTGCCACTCATATCTGGTGTCTCTATAGCGTGCCTTTACAAAGAAAAAAAGTTTTTCACTGTAAGCTAATAGCAGTTAGTTGTCTGCAAGCGTCTGGGTGTCAGGCCTTCAGCGTATACTCTGCCAACCTCTGCAAGTGCACTTTGCCACTCATATCTGGTGTGACTATAGCGTGCCTTTAAAAAGAAAAAAAGTTTTTCACTGTAAGCTAATAGCAGTCAGTGTCCTTAAAGCGGGTGTCAGGCCTTTAGCATGTACTCTGCCAACCTCTGCAAGTGCACTTTGCCACTCATATCTGGTGTCTCTATAGCGTGCCTTTACAAAGAAAAAAGTTTTTCACTGTAAGCTAATAGCAGTTAGTTGTCTGCAAGCGTCTGGGTGTCAGGCCTTCAGCGTATACTCTGCCAACCTCTGCAAGTGCACTTTGCCACTCATATCTGGTGTGACTATAGCGTGCCTTTAAAAAGAAAAAAAGTTTTTCACTGTAAGCTAATAGCAGTCAGTGTCCTTAAAGCGGGTGTCAGGCCTTCAGTGTGTACTCTGCCAACCTCAGCAAGTGCACTTTGCCACTCATATCTGGTGTGACTATAGCGTGCCCTTAAAAACAAAAAAAGTTTTTCACTGTAAGCTAATAGCAGTTAGTTGTCTGCCAGCTTCTGTGTCAGGCTCAGTGGATACTGTGCCCATTTGCCCAGTACCACCACTTATATCTGGTGTCACAATAGCTTAAGCTTGACATTTAAAAATAATTTTTTTTTTCACTGTAATAGATTGAATAGCAGTTAGTTGTCTGCAAGCGTCTGGGTGTCAGGCCTTCAACGTGTACTTTGCCAATCTCTGCCAGTGTACTTTGCCACTCATATCTGGTGTCTCTATAGCGTGCCTTTACAAAGAAAAAAAGTTTTTCACTGTAAGCTAATAGCAGTTAGTTGTCTGCAAGCGTCTGGGTGTCAGGCCTTCAGCGTATACTCTGCCAACCTCTGCAAGTGCACTTTGCCACTCATATCTGGTGTGACTATAGTGTGCCTTTAAAAAGAAAAAACGTTTTTCACTGTAAGCTAATAGCAGTCAGTGTCCTTAAAGCGGGTGTCAGGCCTTTAGCATGTACTCTGCCAACCTCTGCAAGTGCACTTTGCCACTCATATCTGGTGTCACTATAGCGTGCCTTTAAAATGAAAAAAAGTTTTTCACTGTAAGCTAATAGCAGTCAGTGTCCTTAAAGACACTGACTGCTATTAGCTGACAGTGAAAAACTTTTTTTCTTTTTCTCTGCAAGTGCACTTTGCCACTCATATCTGGTGTCACAATAGCGTGCCTTTAAAAATAAAAAATGTTTTTCACTTTAAGCTTATAGCAGTCAGTGTCAGGCCTTCAGCGTGTACTCTGCCAACCTCTGCAAGTGCACTTTGCCACTCATATCTGGTGTCACTATAGCGTGCATTTAAAACCAAAAAACTTTTCCCACTGTTATAGATTGAATAGCAGTTAGTTGTCTTCAAGCGGGTGTCAGGCCTACAGCGTGTACTCTGCCAACCTCTGCCAGTGCACATTGCCACTCATATCTGGTCTCACAGTAGCTTGCACGCATAGTACCACTAATCCAAAAAAAAATGACAGGCAGAGGCAGGCCAACCCGCAGGGGCCATCGTGGTCGTGGTGCTGTGATTTCCTTTTGCCCTAGAATAATGCCCAGTTTTCAGAGGCCACGTACCCTGAACTTGAAAAGTTCTGAGGACATAGTTGACTGGCTAACACAGGACACCCAGTCTTCCACAGCTTCCGCTCGGAACCTTGATGCACCATCCTCCTCCAGCTTAGCTTCGGACACCTCTCAAGATATCACTCACCCGCATGCCGCCACCACCAACACTAGCACCACAGCCGCTTCACTTGGTATGTCAGAGGAGTTATTTACACATCCGTTTGAAGAAATGAGTGATGCGCAACCATTATTGCCAGAGGATGTAGATAACAGGGATATCGTATCAATAGTATAAAAGCGCTAAAGAAATTTACTAAATATAAGTGCAGGGTGGGAGAGACAAAATGAGTGAAACAATCCCTTACCACCCAAATGTAAAAATATCTCTAGTATTTAGAGTTCTAATAATTATTAGCTGCTACACACCTGTGTGTACCCAAACCACACACAAACAAAATAAACAGTATACTTATGCAGGTGGAGCGCAAATCAAATCCAAATTCCTAGAAGGATCTTGGGATTACTTCAACTCAGATATATATGAAAATAAAAACATATGATAGTGAAGCACAGTAACACTCCAATACATTTATTTTACACACTAGACAAAAAAACACTCCTATCCACATTCAAGGGTTGGAGTCCTAGATAAAACAATAATAAAAAATAGCCTCTTACAAGGTTCAAAGAGTGAGCATATGCAGACCCAACTGCTACTCACACACGCTTTGTTGTGCCCATGCCTGGGCTTGATCGATACATCAGCTGGTTTCCACACACCCTCAACGGATAGGTACTTTTGCTGTGTCTTCAATCTTCCGTAATTCAGAGCGTCGGTTTGGGATTTCCCGGGTGCCGAAGTTGCTCCGCCCACTTTTGCGTCACTCCGTAACCTACGTGGTTACATCACTACGTCATCTACGCGTTTCGCCGTAAAGCTTCCTCAGGACGTCAGTCAGTGATGTTCTAATCTCTTGTAAGTCCACTTTATAAAGCAATCCTTTTGCACTCTATTGGATGAGTGCAAATAACTTTATTGACATCAATACCACTCCACATAAAAGTCCAATGAGTGGTCATTATCTAAAATGTTCAATCTGCAGTTCCAAATGCAAATTACATTAACACATTAAAAATATTCTTAATTAAAATACTATTGCACTCATAGTAAAAGATGCACAAAATCTTAAAGGTATATATACCAACACATGAACATATCCTATTAATTCAGAAAAAAGAGAGAGAAAACATTGTTAATATTTCATTTACATATTGCATTTACATAAATAAATAAGCTAGTAGCACAGTCAGATAGCATGCATGTGTGTCTGCCTCTGACAACATCGATGCCATTTGCAACCTGTGCCAAAAGAAACGGAGTCGTGGGAAGTCCAACACCCACCTAGGTACAACTGCTTTGCGTAGGCACATGATCGCACATCACAAACGCTTCTGGGATCACACATGAATACAAGCAGCACACAAACTCAAAGCCGCCATCCTCCTCCTGGTCCAGCATCTTCAGCCACGTCAACCACTGCTGTCCTACTTGCCCCCTCTCAACCATCCGCCACTCTGTCTCTCGCCTTGAGCAGTTCCCGCTCATCTGCCCACAGTCAGGTGTCTGTCAAGGACATGTTTGAGCGTAAGAAGCCAATGTCAGAAAGTCACCCACTTGCCCAGCGTCTGACAGCTGGTTTGTCTGAACTATTAGCCCGCCAGCTTTTACCATACAAGCTGGTGGAGTCTGAGGCGTTCAAAAAATTTGTGGCTATTGGGATACCGCAGTGGAAGGTACCCGGACGAAATTTCTTTGCACAAAAGGCAATCCCCAACCTGTACTCGATTGTGCAAAAGGAAGTAATGGCATGTCTGGCACACAGTGTTGGGGCAAGGGTCCATCTGACCACTGATACCTGGTCTGCAAAGCATGGTCAGGGCAGGTATATTACCTACACTGCGCATTGGGTAAACCTGCTGACGGCTGCCAAGCATGGAATGCGTGGCTCTGCAGAGGAGTTGGTGACACCGCCACGACTTGCAGGCAGGCCTGCTGCCACCTCCTCTACTCCTCCTACTCCATCCTCTTCCATAACCTCCTCGGCTAAGTCCTCTTCTGCTGCTGCATCTTGCTCCACATCAACGGCACCCCCCCAGCTCCCCAGGTACTATTCCACATCCCGGATACGGCAGTTTCACGCCGTCTTGAGTTTGACTTGCTTGAAAGCAGAGAGTCACACCGGACAAGCACTCCTGTCCGCCCTGAACGCACAGGTGGAAAAGTGGCTGACTCCGCAGCAACTGGATATCGGCAAAGTGGTTTGTGACAACAGAACAAATTTGTTGGCAGCACTGAAGTTGGGCAAGTTGACACATGTGCCGTGCATGGCACATGTGTGTAATCTGATCGTACAACGCTTTGTGCATAAGTACACAGGCTTACAGGACGTCCTGAAGCAGGCCAGGAAGGTGTGTGGCCATTTCAGGTGTTCCTACACGGCCATGGTGCACTTTGCAGATATCCAGCGGTGAAACAACATGCCAGTGAGGCGCTTGATTTGCGACAGCCCGACGCGTTGGAATTCAACACTCCTAATGTTCGACCGCCTGCTCCAACAAGAAAAAGCCGTTAATGAATATTTGTATGACCGGGGTGCTAGGACAGCCTCTGGAGAGCTGGGAATTTTTTTGCCACGTTACTGGACGCTCATGCGCAATGCCTGTAGGCTCATGCGTCCTTTTGAGGAGGTGACAAACCTAGTCAGTCGCACCGAAGGCACCATCAGCGACATCATACCATTTGTTTTCTTCCTGGAGCGTGCCCTGCGAAGAGTGCTGGATCAGGCCGTAGATGAGCATGAAGAGGAAGAGGAAGAGTTGTGGTCACCATCACCACCAGAAACAGCCTTATCAGCATCGCTTGCTGGACCTGCGGCAACGCTGGAAGAGGATTGTGAGGAAGAGGAGTCAGAGGAGGAATGGGGCTTTGAGGAGGAGGAGGAAGACCAACCACAACAGGCATCCCAGGGTGCTTGTTGTCACCTATCTGGGAGCGTAATATATATATATATATATATATATATATATATATACAGGTGATACTCAAAAAATTAGAATATCGTGCAAAAGTTCATTTATTTCAGTAATGCAACATAAAAGGGGAAACTAATATATGAGATAGACGCATTACATGCAGAGCAAGATTGTTCAAGCCGTGATCTGTCATAAGTGCAATGATTATGGCTTACAGCTAATTTTTTGAGTATCACCTGTACATTTGTCATTTTAATTCTCACATTTGGCAAGAAGAAACCTAGTAAAGGATGTAGAAAAAAGGGGTCACATAGCTGTAGGGGAATGTGACAGTGCGTTTGAATGTTTTCTTGTGAATTTAATGTTTGAGCACATGAGAGAAATGTATGTGGGATAGGAACGCTTGTGGTTACATTAATTAGGTTATTGGATCTGTCCATTGTTGATTGTGTTGAATATTAGGATGTAGCTTATGTTTAATAAAATTGATATTTTGCTTAAGTTGCAAAAATGTATAGGCAATTAAATGCATCTGTTTTGTTATGTAATCATGTACAATTATGATCTGCTCAGTGATAACCACATTTATCTCGTCCTAAAGTGGTGTCCTTGAAGTTACTTGGTTGCACAATATTTTGGCAAGCTAAGCCTGTTCAAACAATAAAACAAGAACATTGAGGATTGAATTATATTAGTGATTTATTAATCTTAATTTAATTCACACAAACTGTTACAGACCATTAGCAGTCATATCATAGTCCCGTTATTCAACAAGCAACATTCTTTTTTTTTTTTAGAGATAAGAATAAGATGAGCATCTCCCTCTGATGAATGACGTTGTATGTTAACAGGTGACTAGACCAAGGACCAAGGAAGGACTATAACATGCTGGTGAGTGATGGGGCCTTCCGTGTAACCATCACACTTTGCTTGAATAAACCATTATTAAACTTGGATTTCACAATGGATTTTGGTTATCTGTAATGTTTATTGTGCACAGCTACACGTCAAGTTATATTCAGGTGTTTCAAAAAGAATGGATATTAAATTATTAATTTTTATTACTGTGTACATTGCTGCAGCAGAACATCTGGATATCGTTGAGGGCGGTGTCATCTCCTTTGCCTTGTTCTCCTTCAACTTTGGTCAGGATCCCACAGATACCATGATTGCAAGAACTGCTCCAATCTTTATATGTTCCCCAAGGCAGTCCAACTCCTTCTAGCTGACGACCATCTGAACATCTGAACTTGATGTTGTTGACTGTGGTATCATCACCTTTCCCCTGTGGTGGCTCCACTTTCAATGAGAAGGAAACCAAGTGACCATTTAAACAATAAAAAGGAGATGTCCATGAACCCCACCTAGGGATATAATAAAAAGTAAACATAAATAAGAAAAATAAGTGTATTCGTAATATCAAGTTAAAAACATAATGATTTTGATAATATGTTTAGGTGAAGAGCACAGCTTAAACAAAGAAATGGTGTGTTCATATGCAAACCACAATCATGATTAGAAGAACATGTTTCAATAAAATGAGGGAAATTTAGAATTCTTTGTGCTGTGAGACAAGTAGTTTTGGATAGCTAGACATGCTGACTTACGGTCCTTGTGAAGACGAAATAGAGAAAATTTATGCCAAACTTACCGTAATTTTCTTTTCCTGGCTATTTCTCATGGCAGCATCACTTATGGGTAGCTCCTCCCTTAGCAGTCACAGGACAGGAATTAATTAGATTAATTAATTAATTAGACTGATAGGTATAAAGAGTCCCTCCTCCCCTTACACCACAGTCCAATTATAAAGCTGAAAATAAAAATGGGCGGGAACCCTGATGCTGCCATGAGAAATAGCCAGGAAAAGAAAATTACGGTAAGTTTGGCATAAATTTTCTCTATTCCTGGCTAATCATGGCAGCATCACTTATGGGTAATACCCAAGCTCACAAAATTAGGGTGGGAATAAAATTATGATAAAACACACAGAACAAATCAATATGCTATGACTGAATTTAATATCAACGGGACAAAGAAACCGTAGACAAGACACTCTTCCCAAATGAGGTGGAAGGAGCATCCACATCAAGTTTGTAGTGTTTCATGAACGTCATCGGGGAAGACCAGGTGGCTGCCTTGCAAATGTCATCGTATGGAACCTCTGCCCAATTAGCCCAGGAAGTTGACAATGCTCTGGTTGAATGAGCCTTGATCTTCAGCGGAGGAGAGCGATCTTTATTGAGATAAGCCTTTCTGATTACAAGAGCAATCCAACGCTTTAATGTAGATAGAGAGGCTGCCTCACCTCTCCTGGCTCCTGAAGGCAAAACGAAAAGCTGGTGAGTTTTTCTGTAAGGAGCAGAACGTTCAAGGTACACAGACAGGCAGTCCATAACATCCAAACGATGCCACTTGATCTCCTCTGGTGAAGAAGGATTGGGATAGAAGGATGGCAGGACCACTTCTTGAGATAGATGGAAACGAGAGACCACTTTAGGCAGAAATGCTGGATTGGGTTTCAGGCACACCCTATTGTGGTAGAATTGGAGACAAGAAGGCAAGGTGGAGAAGGCCTTGATCTCTGAAATTCTCCTAGCGGAAGTAATTGCTACTAAGAACAATGTTTTGTAAGTTAGGAGGACAGCATCCAAATTCTCAAGAGGAACGAATAGATCCTCAGACAGGTAGTCAAGAACAAGCGGAAGGTCCCAAGACTGAACTTTAAGAGTGCTGATGCTAAGACCCTTATCCAGACCTTCCTGCAGGAACTCCAAGATGTCAGTGTTGCGAGGGCGTATGAAGTCAACTTGCTTGGCCGAAGCCCATTCCTGAAACACATCCCAGATTCTATGGTAGCATGAAGACGTAGAAGCCTTCCTTGAGTGTAAGAGAGTATTGACCACTGCTTCTGAAAGGCCTAATTGTTGAAGTCTTTCTTTTTCAAGACCCACACCCCCAATTTGAGGCGTTCCGGATGAGGATGGGATATTGGACCCTGTGTTAGCAGATCCTTCAATATAGGCAGGGGCCGAGGCTGTTCCTGGCTCAGCGTTGACAGTAGGGGAAACCACGGCCTTCGAGGCCAAATCGGGATAACGGCAATAACGGTTTTTCCTTCTGCCCAAACTTTTCTCAGGAATCTGGGTATCATGGGTAGGGGAGGGAACGCATACCCCAGATCGAACGACCAAGGAAGAGATAGAGCATCCTGGCCCAGTGCCTGACTCTCTGAGTGGAGGGAGTAGTAATTCTCCACCTGGCGATTCCTGAACGAGGCCATCAGGTCGATCTGGGGCATGCCCCACCGACGGGTGATCCAAGCGAAAACTGACTGGTGAAGTTTCCATTCTCCCGGGAGAATTTCCGACCTGCTGAGAAAATCCGCCGCTACGTTCTCTGAGCCTGGAAGATAGATAGCCTTCAGTCCCTGGAGATAGGTCATGGCCATCACCATTAGAGGAGCCAGCTCTTTTAAGAGCTGCTTGCTCCTTGTGCCTCCCTGGTTGTTTATATAAGAGGCCACCGCTCGGTTGTCCGTCTTGATCAACACCCAGGAACTCCTGATCTCTGGAAGGAACACTTGAATGGCCTTGGAAACAGCTCGCAGTTCTCTTAGGTTCGAGTGGAGCCGACTTTCTTCTCGAGTCCACCACCCCTGAGTCCATGAGGAATCGAGGTGGGCACCCCAACCAGAAGAACTGGCATCCGTCGTAATGACGGTCCACGGAGGTTCTTCTAAAGGAAAACCCTTTGCTAGGTTCTTCCCGTTCCTCCACCAGTCCAACTCTCTTCTTATTGGCAGGGGCAGAGAAATTTCCTGATCCCAATCCGTTTTTCCTCTGTCGAACTGGAGAAGAAAACAACTCTGTACCGGTCGAAACTTCCATTGGGCCCACTTCACCAAACCTATCGTAGATGTCAAAGAACCCAGGAGACTCATGACTTCCCTTGCCGAGGCCTTCTCGAGAACCTGGAGCTTCTTGACCTTGTCTTGTAGCTTCAGGACCCTCTCCGGAGACAAAAACACATGAGCAGAAATGGTATTTATCACTGCTCCGAGGAACACGATGGTCTGAGACGGAATCAGGGAGCTTTTTTCTATGTTGAGAAGCCACCCGTGATCTTGCAGGATGTTCATTGCCATTAATGTATGATGCTCCACTATTCCCTGCGAAGGCCCTACGATGAGTATGTCGTCCAGGTAATGGAATATCTCGATACCTCTCATCCTTATGACGGCAATCAGAGAGACAAGGACCTTCAAGAAAGTCCTTGGCGCTAAGCTGAGACCAAACGGAAGTCCTCGGAATTGGAAATGTCTTCCTAAGGCCCAGAATCGAAGGAACTGCATGTGGTTGCTGTTTACAGGGATTTGGTAGTAGGCGTCTTTTAAGTCTATGGAGGTCATCCAATCTCCTGGTTTTACGCACTTTAGGATAGTCTGTAAGGATTCCATTTTGAAAGTCCTTACGTCTAGAAAGGCGTTCACTCCTTTTAGGTTCAGGATGAGACGCCACTTTCCCTGGGGCTTTGGGGCCAAAAACACAGTGGAATACATCCCCTGGAATCTTTCGTGAGAAGGGACTTCCTCCAACACCTTCTGTCCCAACAGAGTGGAAATGCAAGTCCTCATGGCCCTTCGTTTGACACCTTCTGACACTTTTGATTTTCTGAAATGGGCAGCACGTGGACGAGAGGAAAATTCTATCCTGTAGCCTTCTTTTATGATTGAGGTGACCCACTCGTCTGTGACATTTGCGGCCCACACCGGGTAAAAGAACTGCAGTCTTCCACCCACCGTACCCGGATGGGCCCGAGGACCTTCAGAAGGTCTTCCCGGAGGTCCTGGCACCTCTACCTCTGGAAGCCTTATTGGAAGAGGAGTGAGAGAAGGACTTCCACGAAGAGTTCCTGGAATACTCCCTTCCGGGCTTGTAGCTTCTACTGTCCCGAAAGGACCGATCCTTAAATCGCCTGGTTTTCCAGGAGGAGGAAAAACCCTTTCTGCTGACTTGTGGAAGAAACGCTTTTTTCCCATCAGCCGCTTTCTGAATGGCATCCTCCAGGATCTTACCAAACAGGAGGTCCCCTTGGAACGGTAGACCACACAAGGACGCCTTGGAGGCATAGTCCGCCCCCCAGGAATGAAGCCACAAAGCCCTTCTGGAGGCCACCGATAGGGCCATACCTTTGGCAATCATGCGAGTGATGTCCAGGGAGGCTTCAGAGCAAAATTCAGTGGCAAGGCTCAAATCCTTGAGACTTCCCAGGAGATGTTCTCTACGGACACCTTGGTCAATATCTTCCTCCAAATTAGCGAGCCAAACTCGCAAGGCCCTGGAGAGAGTGGTCAGCGCCACTGCCGGATGAAGGGCGGAGCCTAGCGCCAGATAGGCTTTAATCAGGTCACCATCCATACGCTTTTCCATAGGTTCTCTCAAGTATGCCATGGAGTCTATAGGAAGCGTGGTCTTTTTAGCCATATGGATCACTGCGGCATCAATCTTGGGAACCGAATTCCAAAGGCAGCAGTCCACGGCAGAATAAGGATAAGTCCTAGTGAATTTGTTTTTCAAGGTGGACTTCCTCTCCGGCTTATTCCACTCCTGAAGGATCATGTCCTTTATAGAGGAATGCACAGGGAACGTCGGTCTATTAGGTTTCAGATCCTCAAAAAACCTGTCAGCCTCTTTCAATTCAGACTTTTCTTCCGTGAGGCTAAGAGTGTCTCTGAGGAGGTTAATAAGCCGATCCACAGATTTAGAGTCCAGAGACCTGGAGACATAGTCCGCCTCCTCCTCCTCCTCATCAGAGACCTCCCACAGGTCCGGATCCTCCTCAGAGCTGGAAGACTGAGGTTCCGCTCTGCGTCTCTTAGGAGGGCCACCACATCCCGTGGTAGACTTAAAACCCTCAGCAATTGCACGGGAAATCCAGAGCTTAAGATCATCCTGCGGTGAAGTCTTACTGGGGACATTAGCCGCTTCCGACAAGCATTCCCTGCAGAGGTTCCTTCCAGGCGGAGCAGGTGATGAGCAATTAATGCATTTATTGGACTTTTCCCTTGATTTCCTCGCTGGGGAATCCAGATGCTTGCTGGGGCTGAAATAAAGCCATATATGACATATATTACAGGCTTAGTTAGGCACTCTTTTTAACAACCCCCCCCAATAGAAAAAATTGAATGGCTCACCTATGTTTTCTAGAGAGGGATCTTGCAGAGGCAGAGGGGGAATCCATACTACAAGGAAGAACCAAAGGGAAATTCAACACACAATCCTAATCAAAAGGTCAGAGCAGACTGACCAGCAAGAGAAATTAAAACAACCTCAAACAAGAATAATCAGGAATCCTACCTTATAACGACACAAAGACCTCCAGGCAGCCAAGAAACAGCAAAGGGCGAACTGCAGGGGAGTCAGGAACGAGATCTCCGAACAGCTGATGCAGCGCACGATCAGACAGGCAGAATCTGCCTGTTTAAATAGAGCCGGGAAAAAACCATCCGGTCCGCGCATGCGCAGACCGCTGGAACGCACGCAGTGCGCTCGCGGCCAATGAAAATCACTTCCGGGTTCGCCGGATCCCGAGTCCCAGCCTGCGATGCCCGAACCCCCAGGAAGCCACAGGCAGTCGGGGAATAGCCCCATGGGCCAGAAGGCATAGCCAACAATCCAAGAGACCCCACAGGAAACCGGACAAGCAACAGGTAGGAGCACTCCAGGGCCCCCTAGTATGGATCCCAAGAACTGCCAGAAATAGGTGCAGGGGGGGGATATTTTGGACCCCAATTAAGAGGGGCAAGCTGATAACAAGGGGAATTTTTAAGGAAGACCAACCCCATCAGGCAAATAGAAATCCAGTGTCTCCCTCAGAACACCTAAATCCCACGCAGCGGTTCAGTACTTACACAGAACCTGACCCAGTTAGTCCTGCCCATGCAGGCTGTTTACTGGGGCCTTCAAATGAAGAGAGGCTGAACTTCATTTGGAACGAACCCACGACAAACGCAGGAAGGTGGCCATAAAAGAAAAGGTTAAAAGTCCTGTAGAACTTGCTAAGGACAGGAAAAAAGACTGTGGTGTAAGGGGAGGAGGGACTCTTTATACCTATCAGTCTAATTAATTAATCTAATTAATTCCTGTCCTGTGACTGCTAAGGGAGGAGCTACCCATAAGTGATGCTGCCATGATTAGCCAGGAATTGTCTTTTCTGGATAGCTTTTGTAACGGGGAATGCAGTGTAATGTAATCCCATTCACAGCTGTGTCATCACCCTTCCCCTGTATCGATTCTGCCTAAATACACAAGGATGGATACAAAATATAACAAACATAATCATTTGAGAGAAGATATTACTGATTACAGTGAAGGCAATAGCAGGCGTGCATACACCTTCCTAGATATAGGTTTTCAGTTTTATATTTCCGGATCTATAACCATATATAAATATTTGTTTTTATAAACTTCCATGATAAAATGCTATTTCTGCCTATAGGCAAATATCTCAGACAATGTCTAAAATATTAAAATATTATTCTCTCACAAGTCTTTTGTAAAGGATGAATTGTCAAATAAAAAAATAAATGTTCATTGACTTCTACTTCAGCCTTTTTTTTATTGTGTACTCATTATGATTGAAAACAATCTCGGTCTCTCACAGTGAGGAAATTGGATTTTTCAAGTGCAGTTTTATTGTCAAAAAGTTTCTGTCCAACATTTGGGTACACTACCCCTTTAAATCAAGCCGTTTTCAGCAGAGCATGCTAGCAATGTTAGAAGGCAAACTAAACAGTTGCTTTCCATTACTACTGATTACTGTGCCAATGCTGTATTCACAGTACATTCACAGTACTTTTATCTCCTTAACACCTTCACTACCAAGAAGTTTGCAAAAATAAACACCTTCAGAATCCGAGTAATTTGGGTGTCTTGGAAAGTAATGTTTAATCGTAACTTTCATTTCAGTATGTGTAGAAAGCACATTAAGGCAGAACCTGTAAAAAAAAAAAAAAAAACTAATAACAAAACATAATATAGTATGTATTTTTATGTTTTCACATGTAATATGAAAAATATTATATACCTATTAACTTGCCCATGTGGATACCAATATGTAGGTAAAACCAGAAGAGAATTGAAGACAAGAATTCGAGAACATATTTGCAATATAAAAATGTTAAATCATAGTGTTTCCCAAATTTCTTTGAGAAGAACGGCAGTGCGTCTAGTAAATTGATCAAACAAAAGACCATTGGAGAGCGAGAGACATAGTTAATAATTTATTAATGTATTGATTTTGATGTAATTTCTTTTATTTACTAAGGATCACACATACCTGTACTGTTTAACCAACACAAAAACACTGACAGACACACCCACCCGCAGGTACACATATAGTGACATACACACTGACACTCTCACAGATACATAGATCCTCACTGATTTGATACACTCTGAGAGACAGACACACACACTGACAGACACACACACTGACAGGCAGACACACACTCACTCACTGACAGACACACACTCACTGAAAGACAGACATACACTCACTGACAGACAAACCCACACATTCACTGGCAGACACACTCACTGACAGACAGGCACACATACACACTCACTGACAGACACACTCACAAACTCTTCACACAAATTTGATCATACACTTAAAAAATTACTTTAAAAAAAAAAAATATTATTCTAATTTAAATCCACCCAGCCTACCTATCTGGAGTGGATTCTTTCCCTGGGGTCCAGCGTGGCTGTTGTTGGCTGGGGACTTTTGTGCTGCTGGCTTCTTTGCTGGTGGGGGGCTTCCTGTGGCTGTGGGGGGCTTCTTTGCTTTGCTGGTGGGGGGTGGGGGCTTCTTTGGCTCGTTTGCTGCTGGGGATGGAGCTCCTCTGGCTGCCAGGCATGGAATGCAGGCACTGAGGGAGCTGTAATCTTGCTCTGCTCCCTCGCGCACCACTTGGTGATGCCGGGGCCAGACTGATTTAAATTTCAAGCTCCTGGCATCACAGAAGGGTGTGCAAGGGAGCAGAGCAAGAGGAGCTCACAGATCAGCGCCCCCTCACCACTTGGTTGCAAAGCTCATTGCTGCCTGCCCTAGGACATGAGGTTAGCAAGGCATTTGCTGGGACATTTGGGGGGCGTAGAGTGTGTGTAGTATATTTTGTGTGTAAGTGCACGGGGTGTAGTGTGTATATAGGGTGGGTGTGTATTTAGGGAGTATAGAGTGTGTGTAGTAAGTTTGTGTGTAAGTGCAGGGGGTGTAGTGCAGGGGAGGGCTTGCAGCCTTAGGCCTGATGGGCAAAACCAGTCAAGTGGCCCATTGCACCACCAAATCAGTTCACCATCCATGCCCACCTTTTCCTGGTTTTATAATGGATATTGATGTTATGCTAATCAGTAGCTCTTTGCCATACCCGCTCCTTCACGGCTCTGACTTTCAATGTTGTCAGAGTGCAGGCTGAGAATCACTGAGCCTGTGCTCTGACTCACTAACTGAGTGCCGGAACCACGAGGGAGAGGTTATAATCTGACTGCACCTACTGCTGGTGCGCACCAGTGGACCACCAGCGAATTTTTTAAATTGAATATGCTGGTGTCCCCAACTTGTGAGCTGTGTTGGCCGCCGGGCGCCTCTGTTGTCATGGCACCCTGCGTGACCGCACAGCTTGCACACCCCAATGGATAAAACTTACCAGGAAAGGTTAAAGGAACTTAACATGTATAGCTTGGAGGAAAGACGAGACAGGGGGGATATGATAGAAACATTTAAGTAAATAATGGGAATCAACACAGTAAAGGAGGAGAGTATATTTAAAAGAAGAAAAACTACCACAACAAGAGGACATAGTCTTGAATTAGAGGGGCAATGGTTTAAAAATAATATCCGGAAGTATTACTTTACTGAGGGGGTAGTGGAATACAGTCAATCAATCTGTGTTCAGTACTGTAAAGCTGACAGCTTGGTGACTTTTGGTCCTGCTGAGCTGTGACAGGCATAATTTGCAAACTACATTTGCAGTAAGCTGTATTTCCCTGCATGCTCTCCAGTCGATCACACAGTGATCATACCTTTGGGGTCTCCCTCTCTCTGAGTGCAGGCTCATGTATGTACGTAGTGGGGAATTACGATGCCACGTACACATAACTAACCCCATTCAACCTCCCAATAACGAAAGAAAACGTAGTATGGATGAACAGGCCACAGCATTTATTAAAACATAAATAAATTACTGTATAACACATCCATAACTTCCTTTATTAAACTCTTCTTTTCTGTAACAAATTGTTAGAAATAAATAAGCATAAATTAACATATATACATATATATAACTCAACACACAGTGTCATACAGAAACCCGACCGTCCTTGCCAATAAACATCCTGTGGTTCCTAAAAACCACTTCCTCTCACCTCCCCACACGTCATAAAAACATAAACTTCCAATGCCCGCCATCAGCCGACCTTATCCACGCTCGATGGGCACGAGACCTCGGGCAACCTAAAGTTAAACCTTTGGAGCAGGGGAGGTTGAGACCTGAAAACATAATGAACTTACTCCATCCTAAACATAACCACTCAAAACTTAATTGGCAAGGACATACCCCCGACTCGCTGTGACTAACTAAACCTACACGGGGTGGGCGGGCGGGAAGCTGTTTGCTGGCCCGATTCCCAAGTGGCACTGAGGTAAGACCTCCCTCCTACTAGCTTACATAACCCTAACCCCACCCCCACACACACACACTTCCAAAGACACTCCCACGCATCTATCCCCACACTCCTACATGTGCCCTTGTCCGCTTAGCTGCGCTATCTCCCCAGGGCCTGAATCCCTGTGACTCAGCGTGAACATTCAGACATTGTGATTTAAATGGATTTTAAGGGTGTATGCATCAATCACTTTGAGCTCTGCCTACAGCTTATTGGTCAATGTGGGGCCACTAACTATGGCCCCAGCTGACAGGTGGGATACATGGATATCGATTTATTCCAACGACTCCCTTGGATTTAACTCTGCTCACACCATAATGCAGGGTTGTTCCATGCCACTGGCATGAAACGCCCTAGCAGCGGGACGGGGATTAAACAATCAAACGATTCTCACTAAACAATTGTCTTTACCGGTAGTCACTTCCTCCAAGGCTTAGACCCTTCCTTGTTCTTTTTCCCGTTATGCAAAATAGCCTAAATAACACATGAATCTCACAGAGTTAACAAGCATTACCAGTATATCATTGCACTAAGGGAGTTTTCTGAAGTGTGTATACCATTATTTTAATTACTATTTTCTTAATAAGTGTCGCTCAATAACTCTACGGCTAATCAGCCTTCCATAAAATGTGTTTGCTTTAATTACTGTACCTTGAGAGCGAATCCTTTGGCCACGTATCCTTCTGGACACCATTCAATTCTTCCCCAGTTGCCCCAGCTGCCTCCATTCGATACACTGATAACAGTATAGTCACCATAGTCACTAGTTACTAAGGAGAACAGAGAGAGCAGGACAATAGAAGAGACAGTGAGACTCATAGTGTAGCTATGCTCTGCGTCAGCTTGAGATGATAAGAGAGGCTTTAAACAACTGGCCACAAACTCCCAATTTATATAGTGGATGAGCACAAAGGCCAATGTGAGGTAGCTTCCCATAAATGTTATATTTCCGTAACACCTCTCGTGTTTCTGGGAAGAGTACAGAACAAACAGAGTTTTGGAAATGATTTCATCATCACACTGCAGGTTAAAGCTTCCCCTTTCTTTCCAAATAATTATTATTCTTTTTTTTTACCTTGGTTAAAAACCAACTAAGGAAAAAGGTACATAAGAAAAAAATGGAAAACCATCTCTCCATCCACAACAATATATATATATATGTATATGAATAGGACACTATATATATATATATACACGAGAGTGATACTTTCACACTGCACTAAAACTTTCACCTGTATAGTAAATTCATTCACGTAGAGTGAATGAGTGGTGTGATCTGTCTGGCAGTAATGTTGCCTGGGTATACGGAGGGTTGCCCCACACATGATGCTGGGGTATTTTGGGACCGCAGTGGCCAGATGGGCATCCCTTGAACAAGATGAGCTCCCATTGGTTAAGCCCTCCACCTGTGACAGACCACCTTCAGAGAGAGCAGGTTTTAAACTTTTCATTTTGTTAATAAATGTAATTATTATTATTATTATGATATTTATATAGCGCTTTACAATGGGTGGACGAACAGACATGTAGTTGTAACCAGACAAGTTGGACACAAAGGAACAGAGGGGTTGAGGGCCCTGCTCAATGAGCTTACATGCTAGACTAGAGGGAGTGGGGTAAAATGACACAAAAGGTAAGGATAGTATTAGACTAGTGACAGTTGCAGAAGAGGAATCAGTCAGGAGCTATTAACAGTTTAATTGATACGATTTTATGAAGAAGTGTGTTTTTAACGATTTTTTGAAGGAGTGGAGACTGGGTGAGCATCTAACGGAGGAGGGAAGCGAGTTCCACAGGAACGGTGCAGCCCTAGAGAAATCTTGAAGGCGAGCATCAGCGGTGGGAGTACGGACAGAAGATAGGCGTAAGTCTTCAGCAGATCGTAAGGGCCTAGACGGAACATACTTGTGAATAAGGGAGGATAGATAGGTGGGAGCAGCATTATGTAGAGATTTGAAAGCAAGAACCAGAATTTTAAATTGAGCTCTATATTTTATAGGAAGCCAATGTAGGGACTGACAGAAGGGTGAGGCATGGGAGGTGCGGGCGGACAGGAAGAAGAGCCTCGCCGCCGCATTCATTATGGACTGTAACGGCGCAAGTTGGGAGCACGTAAGACCACTGAGAAGCGGATTACAGTAGTCAAGGCGAGAAAGGACAGTGGAATGGACCAACACCTTAGTCGCATCTGCCGTTAAGTAGGGGAGGATGCGCGCAATGTTTTTGAGATGGAAATGACAGGATTTGGCGATAGATTGAACATGAGGCTTGAAGGAGAGGTCGGAGTCAAAGAGAACACTTAGGCAGCGAGCCTGCGTGGTGGAGCTGATTGTAGCACCGTTGACTTGGAGGGAGACAGACACAGGAGTACCAACACTTGAGGGAGGAAAGACCAGAATTTCAGTTTTGGTCAAGTTTTGTTTAAGGAAGTGGGCAGCCATCCAGTTAGAAATAGCAGAGAGGCAGTCAGATACACTAGTCAAGAGGGATGGGGAGAGATCAGGAGAGGACAGGTAGATTTGCATGTCATCCGCATAGAAATAATATTGGAAGCCAAAGGAGCTAATGAGTTTACCAAGGGAGGCAGTATAGACGGAGAACAGTAGGGGAACAAGGACTGAACCTTGGGGAGAAGAAGCAGAGCCAGAGAAAGAAACACTGAAAGAGCGCTGGGAGAGGTAGGAGCAGGGGAGGGCTGGCAGCCTTAGGCCTGGGGGGCAAAACCAGTCAAGTGGCCCATTGCGCCACCAAATCAGTTCACCATCCATGCCCACCTTTTTCTGGTTTTATAACGGATATTGATGTTATGCTAATCAGTAGCTCTTTGCCATACCCGCTCGTTCACGGCTCTGACTTTCAATGTTGTCAGAGCACAGGCTGAGAATCTCTGAGCCTGTGCTCTGACTCACTAACTGAGCGCCGGAACCACGAGGGAGAGGATATAATCTGACTGCACCTACTGCTGGTGCGCACCAGTGGACCACCAGCGAATCGTTTAAATTAAATATGCTGGTGTACCCAACTTGTGAGCTGTGTTGGCCGCCGGGTGCCTCTGTTGTCATGGCACCCTGCGTGACCGCACAGCTTGCCCACCCCAACGGCTGGCCCTGCTGACACACACTGACGTTACTACTTAGACATCCCTCAATATTAATACAGACATCAGACACCAATAAACTGTGGAAACAGAGCTGATCCCCTCAAATTTATAAAGGTTTGCTTAGAGGATTTATTGTAAGATTAAATCATGCCTCCTCCTCTCTCTCCCCCATGCGCTGCTCTGTAGGCTGGGAGGAAGTGAAGAGTAATCACAGTCTCCCAGCACAAGGCCACCTGTGGCTGCATGGGGAACAGCTGTTTAATGTAATGCTTGCAGGACGGCCAGCTGCCCCAGAACCTCTTTGTTTCCGTCTCTGCAAAGGGCTCCAGGCACTGCTTGTTGTGAGTGTGAGCCACTGTAAATTAGGGGCAGAGGGCAGAGGGCACTTGCACTGCGGTCAAGACGGGTCTGGGCAGGAGGAGAGTGCAGTGCAATCAGTGAACTCCCCTCCTGTGGGTCACCAGTAGACTGGTGCACCTGCCCAGGATCAGAGCCGGTGCAAGGATTTTTGACGCCCTAGACAAAATATAAATTTGCCGCCCCCCCCATGTGACATCACAATGCCCCACCCATATGATCTGCCATATGAACTAACGCCAGTGCTGCACACAGTGTGTGTTTACATTAAAAAGCCTGCAGGGACCAGCTTTAGACACCACAACCACTTCATTAAGCTATAGTGTCCCTTTAATGTGAGGTAAATTATAGATTAGTGTCACTAATAATATACTAGATTGCCTACTTACAATTAGATGAGGATGATGATGAGCTGCAGTTTGGCTCCACTGGTCTGGTGTAGAACAGGATCTCTGGAGGCTGTTTGCAACTGTGGTCACAAAATTCAATGTTCTGGGAGAATTAGAAGCAGCTCCATTTTTTGGGGGCCTCTTACACAGCTCAAGGTCTGGGCCCCAGGGCCTGACGGTGAGTATGCCCATAAGGCCCACTCATAAGTCCACTTATATGTTCCACCCACCCATGAGTTCGCTCACAGGGAGTGGAGTGTGTAGGGGATGTGTTATGAGTTATTGTAGAGGATCTAATATGTGTGCGTATGGTATGTAGTTTATAGGGATACCAGTTTGTGCAGGTGATGCAGTGTGTTTGTGTGTAGTGGAAGCAGTGTGTATTTGTGTATAAGGGATGTATTATGTGTTTCTGGTTGTGTGTAAGGGATGCATTGTGTGAATCTGTGTTTGTATGCATAAGGGATGCAAGGTGTGTGTCTGTATGTGTGTGCATTGAGTGTAAGAGATGCATTGTGTTTCTGTGTGTATGTAAGAAAAGCAGTGTGTGTGTGTTTGCATTGTCTGTTTCTGTGTATGTGTGCAAAGGATGCATTGTCTTTGTGTGGGGGTTGCATTGTGTGTGTGTGTGTAATGGATGCATTGTGTGTTTCTCTGTGTGTAAGGGAAGCATGTTGTGTTTCTGTGTATGTATAGGGATGCATTGTCTGTTTCTGTGTATGTATAGGGATGCATTGTGTGTGTGTGTGTGTGTGTGTGCGCATAGTGTGAAAGAGCTCCCTGTCTTGCCCCCTGTCCTATAGAGCTGTCCCTTCGAGCTTCTTAACCCTCCTACTTCTTCTTACTTCTACTTCTTCTTACACCCCCCCTTCTTCTTACCCCCTTCTTCTTCTTACTCCCCCTTCTTCTTACCCCCCTCTTCTTCTTACTCCCCCTTCTTCTTCTTCTTATCTCCCCTCCTTCTTACTCCCCCCTTCCCCCCCCTCTTTTTCTTATCTCCCCTCCTTCTTACTCCCCCCTCTTCTTACTCCCCTTCCCCCTCTTCTTCTTACTTCCCCTTCTTCTTCTTACCCCCCTCTTTTTCTTATCTCCCCTCCTTCTTACTCCCCCTCTTCTTACTCCCCCCTTCTTTTTCTTATCTCCCCTCCTTCTTACTCCCCCCTCCCCCTCTTCTTCCCCCCTTTTTCTTATCTCCCCTCCTTCTTACTCCCCCTCCCCCTCTCCCTACTCCCCCTCCCTCTCTTCTTACTCCCCCTCTCTTCTTCTTACTCCCCCTCCCCCTCTTCTTCTTACTTCCCCTTCTTCTTCTTACCCCCTCTTTTTCTTATCTCCCCTCCTTCTTACTCCCCCTCTTCTTACTCCCCCCCTTCTTTTTCGTATCTCCCCTCCTTCTTACTCCCCCCTCCCCCTCTTCTTATTCCCCCTCCCCCTCTTCTTCCCCCCTTTTTCTTATCTCCCCTCCTTCTTACTGCCCCTCTCCTTACTCCCCCCTCCCCCTCTCCCTACTCCCCCTCCCTCTCTTCTTACCCCCCTCCCTCTCTTCTTCTTACTCCCCCCTCCCTCTCTTCTTACCCCCTCCCCTCTTACTACCCCCTCCCCTCTTACTCCCCCCTCCCTCTCTTCTTACCCCCTCCCCTCTTACTCCCCCGCTCCCCTCTTCTTACTCCCCCCTCCCTATCCTTACTTCCCTCTCCCTCTCCTTACTTCCCTCTCCTTACTTCCCCCTCCCCTCCTCTTACTCTCCCCCTCCCCTCCTCTTACTCCCCCCTCCCCTCTTACTCCCCCTCCCCTCTTACTCCCCCCTCTTCTTACTCTTACCCCTCCCCTCCCCTCTTCTTACTCTCCCCCCTCCCCTCCCCTCTTCTTACTCCCCCCTCTTCTTATTCCCCCCTCCCCTCTTCTTATTCCCCCCTCCCCTCTTCTTATTCCCCCCCTCTCCCCTCACTTCCCTCTCCTTACTTCCCTCTCCTTACTTCCCCCTCCCCTCCTCTTACTCCCCCCTCCCCTCTTACTCCCCCCTCTTCTTACTCTTCCCCCTCCCCTCCCCTCTTCTTACTCTCCCCCTCCCCTCCCCTCTTCTTACTCTCCCCCCTCCCATCCCCTCTTCTTACTCCCCCCTCTTCTTACTCCCCCCTTCTTACTCCCCCCTCTTCTTATTCCCCCCTCCCCTCTTCTTATTCCCCCCTCCCCTCTTCTTATTCCTCCCCTCTTCTTATTCCCCCCTCTCCCCTCTTCTTATTCCCACCCTCCCCTCTTCTTATTCCCCCCCTCTCCCCTCTTCTTACCCCCCCTCCCCTCTTCTTACCCCCCTCCCCTCTTATTACCCCCCTCCCCTCTTATTAACCCCCCCTCCCCTCTTCTTATTCCCCCCCTTCTTATCCCCCCTCTCCCCTCTTCTTAACCCCCCCTCTTCTTATCCTCTCCCCTCTTCTTATCCTCCCCACCCTCTCCCCTCTTCTTATTCCCCCCACCCTCTCCCCTCTTCTTATTCACCCCCTCCCTCCCCTCTTCTTACCCCCTCCCCTGTAGCGTGGCCGAGCTGCTTTCCGGTCCGTGGTCCCGGCCGGAGTGATGGGAAGGTGCACGCTCAGTGTGCACTTCCTGTCAGTCCGGCCGGTTACAGGAAACAGAAACTCCGCGCGGAACAGGAGTTTCTGTTTCCTGTAACCGGCCGGACTGACAGGAAGTGCACACTCAGTGTGCACCTTCCCATCACTCCGGCCGGGACCACGGACCGGAAAGCAGCTCGGCCACGCTACAGGGGAGGGGAGGGAGGGGAGAAGCTGCTGCAGCCGTCTGAGCGCTCTGCTCAGGCGGCTGCAGCATTTAAAAGAATTTCAGGCGGCCTGGGGGGCAATTGCCTCCCTGCCCCGTGGCCCAGCCCGCCCCTGGGTAGGAGGAGCACCAGGAGAGAGCAATATCTTGTAGACCGATATTGCGGAGGATGAGAAGAAGCTGTTGATGATCAACAGTGTCAAAAGCCGCAGACAGGTCAAAGAGAATTAGGATAGAGTAGTGACAACGAGATTTTGCAGTGAGTAGATCATTGGATACTTTGGTCAGTGCCATTTCCACAGAGGGCTTAGCGCAGAAACCAGACTGAAGCGGGTTTAGCAGAGAGTTGGACTCGAGGAAGTCTGTCAATCTTGCATACACAATTCTTTCAAGGATCTTGGATGCAAAAGGCAGTAGCGAGATAGGACGATAGTTGGATGGGGAGTTAGGGTCAAGATTGGGCTTCTTTAGAATTGGGGTTACAGTTGCATGTTTGAAGGGCGATGGAAATATACCAGAGGAGAGAGAGAGATTGAGAATTTTAGTGAGAGGTGGAGAAAGAGAAGAAGATAGAGTATGGATGAGATGCGAGGGAATTGGATCTAGGGAGCAGGTGGTGGGGCGGGAGGACTGGAGAAGAGAAGAAACCTCTTCCAATGTAGCGGGTGCGAATTAACATAGGACAGCAGAGGGAGTGAAGTTAGGGGAAGTATTGTAAGGGGAAGAAGAAAGATGAGAGATCTCTTCTCTGATTGTAGAGATCGTATCAGTGAAGGGAGTTGCAAAGTCTGAGGCGGTCAAGTTAGTAGGTGGAGGAGGAACAGCAGGGCGAAGAATAGAGTTAAATGTGTGAAATAGTCGTTTGGGTTCGCGGGAGAGTGTGGTTATGAGGGTATTGATGTAATTAACTTTTGCAGAGGAAAGAACAGAGCTGTAATGTTAATTGTTAACGAACACACAGGCCCAGTGATTGTTCTAGTAGACAAGGGCCTTTTAACATTTTATGCTGCCTTCCACATATATTAACAAGGTTTTTTAAAATTTATTTTTCTATTTACAATGCCCTATTGTGAAATTACCGTATTGTGAAATACCGCATTGTGAAATTAAACCTGCAAAAAGACGCTTTTAGCTTATCTGGAAACCATCCTGTATTAACCCCATGCCATGCTGTATTAACCCTATAATGGCTGTATTAACAACATAGTGGCTTAATAAACCCCATTATGGTTATTATTATTAGTAGTAGTAGTAGTAGTAGTAGTAGTAGTAGTAGTAGTATTTACAAAGTGGCAACAAGTTCTGTAGCGCTGTACAATGGGTGGACTAACAGGCACGTATTTGTAACCAGACGAGTTAGACACACAGGATCAGAGGGATTGAGGGCCCTGCTCAATAAGCTTACATGCTAGAGGGGCTGGGGTAATGTGACACAAAAGCTGAGGGTAGGGTTGAAAGGTAGGTTGCTAGAATAGCATTCACTGTTTTCTATTTATTTATTTATTTATTTATTATGACAGTTGCAGGAAAGGCATCACGGTGTGAGGAGGTTGCTATTGACAGTTTGAGTAACAGTCAATGAGTTTTTGAAGGAATGGAGATGGGGTGAAAGTGTAACGGAGAATGGATGGGAATTCTACAGGAATGGTGCAGCCCTAGACAAGTCTTGAAGGCGAGCATCAGAGGTGGCAGTACGGACAGAGTGTAATGTTAGTACCCAGGACAATAGAGACAGGTAGAAAGTCCCTAAACCGGTCCTTAGAATGTCCAGGATAATAGAAACTACAAGAAATGCCAGAAACAAGCCAAGGTCAAAGGAAGCTACACAATAGCGAGGAACGTAGCTGAGTCAGGGAAACCAGAAATCAGAATAGTCGAGAGCAAGCCGGGTCAAAACACCAAGAACAATCAAAAGAATACAGGAATGCGCTGAAGGGACACTAGGAACACAAGGAACACTAGGAACCACAACAGGGCACTGATTTGGAGGCAGACTGGGCTTTTATTTGATTGGGGGCATGATTTTCATCATCACGCCCCCAAAAGGTACGTGTACATTGAGCTCTTTTGTTTAGAGCTCTTCTGACCACAGGGGGTTGGTACACATGTGCTGGCTCTTTAACCCTTTAAGGACACATGACATATGTGACATGTCATGATTCCCTTTTATTCCAGAAGTTTGGTCCTTAAGGGGTTAAAGGGGCGGGCACATAGCAACCGGCATCCCTGACGCTTGATGCATCCTTTCCCGGCGAGGAAGCGGCGTAAATAGTAAGTGTAAATAGTAAGTGTTAACCCTTTGTAAAATGGGCAATCTTGAAAACAAGCAGACATTTGGTATAATGTCCTGTTTCATTCCATAGAAGGATATCATACAAAGCAAGGGGACATGCAGAATAGTGCTTAGCCCATAATCAGAAATGAGGATTTTATCACAACATCAGATTGCTGTTGTAATTCCTGTAAAGCTTGTCTTTCATTAAAACTAAGGTTCAATATCTGTGGATGTCTATTTGGTTTTCTAGTTCATTTGTACAGATTTGGACAAATAGATCTATACATGGAAATTCTTTTAAATTTGGAGTAAACCAACACAAGGGTTTAAAGTCAGTGAGGAAACCGATAGATTCTTGTTCAGAGTGTAAATCTGTTAGGAGTCTATATAGCTCATAGTCGTCTGTGGAGAGGCCCATTTCCATTTGTATCAGTGATCATCATCTCTCTCAGGTTACTCCATGAAGACAATTTCCACTAATGTAAATCTGTATATACTGGATAACATATACATACATTCAGTACATACATTTTGCCCTGTAGTCTGGTTAGTGGAATTATTATCCAATCGGTGCCAAGGGTGGTATGTATAAACTACCGCTACACTTTGACTCGATTGCCCTCTGTGGTAGAGCCGGTATTCGGCGAAACACGTGTCGGGATAACTTGAGCAGTGGGTGGCATGGGATGATGCTGCAGCTACTATATACTTTATATCTCCAAGATTAGCCACCTCGCAGTATGTTTTTAACTTGGCAATATCGTTTAATGATATCCAGCTATTAATCAGTCATGGCTAAGCTCTTAGCAAGGGGTCTGGCCCTATTTCGGCACTGTGAGTTGGGTGTTGGAGACGTGTGGGAATTTTACTACACTATGGGAGGGTGCACTTGCAGGCACCTTTTTGGTTTTTTGAATCTTTAGATTACTGATGTATTCCGCTCCATGGTCCCAGGTAATATATATGTTTTGTACCTTATAGCTGTATACCCCTCTACTCTATGTATATATAGTACTTATAGCCACTAGAATGTTAGGTTTAACAGTTATTTATTAAAGGTAATGTTTTAATTTATTCCTACTCTCTATGGGTTGCTAAGGTTTAGGTGGAGAGATATTAGGATTTATCTATCTCAGACCCTGCCTTTCTTTTTCGCTCTCCTATATATTTCCATAAGGGGTTATCCCCCATACAAAACTAGCAACCTGACACACTCTCCCTACCTGCATCTTTAGTCAGTTGTGCACAGAAGTTATAAACATTTCAGAATGTATATTTGTTATATTGTGATATATATCTAATAAACAGAGATAAATCGTTGAGCTGTAGAGATACAATAAACAATAATCGATCAATAAGCTGTAATGATTTAATAAGCTGTAATGATACAAAAGCTCTAATAATGTGATTAGCTGTAGTGGTTACATTGTTTATAGCGTCCCTTTAAAGGAACACTCCAACTCCAAAGATGTTTTGCAGGCTGGAGCACCTCAACTTAAACCATGTTTCCACAGTTTAACACCAAATTTGGTCCCAGGTGCTGTCAGTACAGCCTTCTGCTAATTAAGTGCATGAGACATAGAGAAAATTCTACAAGACAAGCTTAAATTTAGAGGAACAAGAGGTTAGGTCCTGCTCAGACGAGCTTACAGTCTAAAGATTAAACATGGAGAAGATTTTGTGTGAACACGCAATAGAATTGATATTTTTAATTTATATATGGAGATTTTAAAGCACGAGCAATAGATGGATTGGGGAATGATTACGTGTTTCAGTATACATCATATTTAATTACAGCAATAAAGCTTGACATTATTGAGGGCTGTGTCATCACCAGTTCCTTGTTGTTTTTCAACCTTGGTCTGGATTCCACAGATACCAAGGTGACACATTTCACTCCATTTTCCATAATTTCCCCAAGGAAGACCAGTTTCCTCCAGCTCATGATTATTCGAGCACTTAAACTTGATGTTGTTGACAGCTGTGTCATCACCTAGTCCTTGTTGTCCTTCCACCTTCAACATGAAGGATGTCAAGTAGCTGTTTGTACACCAAAGTGGTGATGTCCATGTGCCCCATCTAGGAATTTGAAAAACAACAAAAAACAAAAAGAAAGCTTAAATGTTAACAATGAGATATCAATTTTCCAAGATCTCTGCTCTTCGTGTTCTAAATGCTGCCTTTAGATAAATAACACAGCTTAATAGAACACTATATCATTAGGAAATACAAAAATGTAACACTATAGTGTCCTTCCTACCATTTTATTGGACCCACCATGCAAAGGTAAAAATAAGTAAGTCTCACTGTGGTTGCCCTATCTCCTTGGCTGAGATCATCAATTTGATGATCTCAGCCAATCCTATTTTTTACAAAAGGGAATCAGCATTCGATTGAGAACCAATTTTGGTGGTTTCGTTCACACGCATGTCTAGTGGTTGTCAGGAAGACAGCCACTTGAGATTTGATATCCTGCAAACGTATCATTGCCGTATCTACTAAAAAGCAATGTTTTACACTTCAGGGTTAAAACTAAAGGGCCACAACACCAACACCACTTTGTTGACATTAAGGGGTCTGGGTGCCTTTAAATGATAAATTTGCTTAATTACACATACACCATGATCATCAACATAAGTTGATCCCCATCAAATAAAGTAAGTTGAATGTAAAGCTCTTCATATAATAATAACATGGAAGGCTCAGCTTACACATGTTCACTTACATTGCTTGTGAAGATGTAATTGTAAGTCCCATATTGCCTTGGTGACGGTCGATGCAGTGTAGACGAATGCCATTCACAGCTGTGTCATCACGTCCTCCTTGTTTATCTTCTAGCTAAATAGAAGTAGATTGGAGAAAGTACTGAAATCCCATACTTTGCAATTGCTGTTATGTTTTTTTAAGCTGTTAAATATGTTGCTGTCATTGTTAGAGTTCAACGTTTCCTTTTGCCACTAGACATTGGAGAGTTACATTTTAGTTTGCCTCCTGAGTGTGCCATGGGTAGCAGTGGCAAGTTACTTTTTAGGCCCAGCTAGTAACACAGGACTGGTCATTAGGACACAGGACTGACCCTTGAATCCATTAAACATGTCGTTGTATGTGTGAATGTCAATCTATGTGCATTTGTATATGAAACAGTATATTGCTGTGTGCGTTTGCATTGGTACACGTGTCTAGGAGTATATGTCTGGGTGCCCAACCACTGTTTTTTAAGACCCCAAATTATCTGTCGACAGGCGTCAACCCATTAAATATGTCACTGTCATCAGGCCACTTTACATGGACTGTCCCTTTAACTCACTGAACGTGTCACTGTCATTAGGTCATTTTACATTGGACTATCCCTTTAACCCTTTGAACATGTCACGACCATTAGGTCACTTTACATAGACTGTCCCTTTAATCCATTAATCATCTCATTATCATTAGTTCACTTTCCATCCAAATGGCCCATAAATGGCAATAAAAGGCACCCAGTCCACCTCACCTCAATGAAGAGGTCTGGGTGCAGTGGTCTTGTCGTTTTATAGAAACTGCAATGTTTGGCTGAGATCATCAATTTTGATGATCTCAGCCAAGGAGGAGTAGCAGCAGGACTGAGACCAGAGCGGCGAGGGCTAAAAGATAAGAAAAACCTGCCTCTCAAACCCTCACAGGCACGGTGGAATCTAAATAGGTAATATTACAAATATAGTGTTAGGAATACATGCATGTTTGTATTTCTATTGCCGTAGTGTTCCTTTAAGGTTTCTGCTTTACATGTGTATTCAGTATTGAAAGCTAGCACAAAAATATAGTACTGAACAGAGATATCTGTATGTATATGCATTCATTTTGATAATTTCGATATGTGACATTTAGAGCCCTGTCAAAAAAGAAACCATGGTTCTAGGTGATTCAAAAATCCCAAATAGTATAAAAACAATAAAAATGTCACTGGAGCTGAAATGGACTTCCAAGCACAATATCAACTACAATTTATAGGTGCAGCCCTCCTGGTTTTGTTAAATCGTTGACAAAACAAGGGTCTCTCTGCCACCAGATTATTATTATTATTATTGTCATTTATATAGCACCAACAGATTCCGCAGCGCTTTACGATATTATGAGAAGGTGGATTTAACTATAAACAGGCCAATTACAAGAAAACCTACAACGATAGGTTGAAGAGGGCCCTGCTGAAACAAACTTACAGTCTATAGGAGGTGGGGTGTAAAACACATCAGGAGTGAAGCAGAGTTGGAGGAGAGAATAGAGTGCTGCCCTTTAGGAGAGAGCAAGGGACAGGTATGTAAGGTAGAGGTTACTCTGGGAGGCCATAAGTTTTCCTAAAGAGATGGGTTTTAAGGCACTTATTAAATGATTGAAGACTAGGGGAGAGTCTGATGGCGGTAGGCAGGCTATTCCATAGGAAGGGAGACGCTTGCGAGAAGTCCTGCAAACGTGAGTTGGCCGTAGGGGTGCGAGCAGCGGTCAGGAGGTGGTCACGGGCAGAGCGGAGAGACTAAGAAGGGGCATACCTATGGCAGTGGTGTATCCTGGTTTTGTGCTGCCCTAGGCAGGACAAAACTCAGGCGCCCTCCACCCCCAACCCAACCCTTCCCCCCGCCTTCTAAATACACACACACACATTAATTGACAGATACGCATACATTAGCTAACAGACACACACACACTCACTAACAGACACACTCACACTCACTAACAGACATACACACTCACAGACATACATACACACACTAACAGACACACTCACACTCACTAACAGACACACTCACTAACAGACATACACACACACACTAACAGACACACTCACACTCACTGACATACATACACACACTCACACACTAACAGACACACTCACACTCACTAACACACACTCACACTCACTGACATACATACACACACTCACACACTAACAGACACACTCACACTCACTAACAGACATACACACACACACACTAACAGACATACACACACACACACACTAACAGACACACTCACACTCACTGACATACATACACACACTCACACACTAACAGACACACTCACACTCACTAACAGACATACACACACACACACACACACACACACACACTAACAGACACACTCACACACACTGACATACATACACACACTAACAGACACACTCACTAACAGACAGACATACACACACACTCACACACTAACAGGCTGACACACACTAACAGACAGACATACACACTCACATTAACATTTATATATATATTTTTTAATTTACCCCCCCCCCCCAGCCTCCTTACCTTTGGGAATGCTGGGGGCGTTCTCTATCTCCCTGGGGTCTAGTGGGGCTGCCGGTCGGGCTGCTAGGCTGTCTGCTGGGCGGGCGGAATATGACGTCATCTTCCAGCTCCCAGCCTCACTCTGCGGCGCGCGAGGGAGCTGAGCAGTCAGCTCAGAGGAAGTGCTCCCTCGCTAGCCGCCCTCCCGCCAGTGCCGCCCAGCAGCCTGCCTTGTCAGTTAGCCGCAAGGCTAACAAGGCATTTGCCCTGGGCATTTGGGGGCGGCTTTTTTTGCCGCCCCCTGGAAAATGCCGCCCAAGGCAAATGCCTTGTTTGCCTCGCGGCTAACACGCCCCTGACCTATGGATCTGTGAAGAGATATAAGAGGGGCTAGAATTGTTCAGTGCTTTATAGGTATGGGTTAGCTCTTTGAATTGGCTCATATAAGATACAGGAAATCAATGTAAGGACTGACAGAGGGGTGAGGTGTGAGACGACCGACTAGAGAGGAAAATCAGTCTGGCGGCAGCATTCATTACAGACTGTAGCTGGTCAATACGGCTTTTGGGAAGACCAATTAGGAGAGGGTAACAATAATCCATGAAGGAAATTATTAGAGCATTGACAAGCTCCCTTGTAGCATCTTGCGGGCTATGTTTTTAAGATGGAATCTACAGGATTTGGTAACATGCTGCATGTGAGGATCAAAGGTGAGGCCAGAGTCAAGTATGACGCCAAGCTTATGAATAAAAACTTGTATCCCCAATATCTGGGAAATGAGATAACACAATCTGTCCCGGTTGGTTGGGATCCTAATGCGCGTCGGGGCTCAGCTGTACTCTGTACCCTTAGCTATAATCTACCCCTCTCCTACTCTGACTTTGTCCACATACCTAGCTCAGATTTTCTGTAAATATTTCATTATGTGGTGTTGAAAGGTAGGCAAGATTTTAGAGGAGAACCTAGGGTAAAGTTCAAGTTAGTGTATTTGTAGTTATGGGTATACTTGGGAAATCTACAGCTTAGCTAAATATAAGGTGCCCTTGAAGGGTTATAAATAAACAGTTAGGAATTAGCATTTATCCATGTAACACTTTTATAATTAAGCAGACATCACAATTAACCGTTATATAGATTGGATGATACTTATTGATCAGCACAGGCTACTTTTTCTAGTTAACCCTCTAAACTCAAAGCTTGGATACCATATGTTTATACCACAGATCATATGTTATAATTATATACACAACTTTTCTTGATTGATTGATTCTTATAAGATATAGAGATCAATTTAAAATTCTCGTTCTTGCTTTCAGATGTCTACATAATGCTGCTCCCACCTATCTATCCTCCCTTATACACAAGTATGTCCCATCTAGGCCCTTGCGATCTGCTGAAGACTCACGTCTATCTTATGTCCGTACTCCCACCTCTGATGCTCGCCTTCAAGATTTCTCGAGGGCTGCACCGTTCCTGTGGAACTCTCTTCCCTCCTCCGTTAGATGCGCACACAGTCTCCACTCCTTCAAAAAATTGTTAAAAACCCACTTCTTCATAAAAGCGTATCAATTAAACTGTTCATAGCTCCCACCTGATTCCTCTTCTGCAACTGTCACTAGTCTAATACTATCCTTACCTTTTTGTGTCATTTTACTCCACTCTCTCTAGCATGTAAGCTCATTGAGCAGGGCCCTCAACCCCTCTGTTCCTGTGTGTCCAACTTGTCTGGTTACAACTACATGTCTGTAAAGCACTGCGGAATTTGATGGCGCTATATAAATAACATAATAATAATAATAATAGTATTAATAATAATCTTCATTAGAGGTTTGAGTTAGGAATTTAGGTGACCTCCCCTTTCTCCCTCTACGTTCTATTTTTGTAACTTAAGAGATACTTACCTTTTCTACTATTGTTACAATTATATATATATATACTGTCAGATAGTTACTTTTTCAGTCACTGACCTTATGATAAAGTATCTATTTGCCTTACCAGCCCTTGGAAAGGGATCTATCACATTGTACTACCTCTTTTTTGAATATATATTTACCTCCTGTATATATTTTCCCAATCCCCTGTATCCCTGTGTCCTATGGTTACTTAACCTTTTTTAAGAATATCTATTAAACGTTAGAGTTTATTTAGGCTCCCAACCAACCAGGACAGATTATGTTCTCTCATTCTCTATATTTAACTTTTGTGAAGGGTTAACCCCTTTAATCTGTCCTTAAGATAGTTACTACACGCATTAGCAGCTTCTTACCACTTTCTCTCTTTTTTTTGTGAATTCCCCAAGAGCTGTACACATTTTGACCATTTTAGCTATGCGCTGATGTGCTGCGATGGCTGTGTTCAACTTCAACTAGCATTTAAAACCAATCAATGCATATCAGGGGATGTCCTAATCTATGAGCCAGTGGAGCAGCATTGAGGCTGGGCTGTGCGTGCTAGGAGACCTCAATTCCTAGTTAAACTGCTTGGAAAAATGATACTTTGACAAAAACTGGAGGATTAAAGAATCCTTGTACGATGACCACTATAATATGCTCAAATAATAAAAGAAGCTGTAATGATACATTCAATTGTAACTATGCAATAAATGAAACTAATAAGACAAGCTGTAATAATACACTAAGATGTTCTAATACAAGCTTTAGAGGTTGTGGTTATTGGATAATGCCTTTAAGTGATTACACACATGGCCATAATCAGCCTTCTGGTTAGTTTGTGTTGCTCTAATTAACGCACCTTGATGGAGAATCCATTGGCCAGGTATCCTCGTGGGCACCACTCAATGCTCCCCCAGTCACCCCACTTTCCTCCGTTGGATACATCGATAGAATAGGGCTGAGCATTTACAATGGTAATTAGAGAGAGCATGAAGAGAGATGAGATTTTGAGAACCATAGTGTCACTTGTCTCTGGTTAACCTCGAGATGCTTAAAGAAGTGACCTTGAACTTCTTTATATAGTGAATCAATACAAAGCAAATACAACAAGTGCTGTAGGGCGTTGGGCAACATTACTGTAAATCTCACATTTCACTTAATCTCTTTAAACAAACAAAGTTTTGTCAGTTATCAAAAGTCATCAGAATAGTTATGTAAACATCATGCTCAAAAACACACACACACACACACACATTGATAAAACATTGATAAAACAAAAATTATATTCAGAACATGGAAAAAACGAATATCAATAACCCTAATTTGCATATTATCGATTAACTAGCGGCAGGAAAAGTGGTGTATCAGAAAATTTGTTGTGCTCAGTAAAAATAACCTTGAGATATACTGTCAGAGTTTGTGAGCTACTTTCAGATTTTCAGGCAGACGCAGAGAGGATGTTCATTGCTGACAAAAAAACTGGGGCAAGAAAATGTGTTTAAATATAGGTTTCAACAAAAAAAATACTTACCTTTTTTCAATTTAAATGTTGAATTAATATTAATAAATCTGTGAGGTTAACATCAACTCCATAGTTCTCTATAATTTAAATCTCTTTTATATATCTACCTCACTTTTTGGTAATTCGTGTGCAAAATGATCAGAGATTATTATTATTATTATTATTATTATTATTATTATTATTATTATTATTATTATTATATAAATACATATTTATATAGCACCAGCATATTCTGCATCAATTTGAAATATTAGATTTAACAATAAATTAGACAATTTCAAAATTGTACAGTCTATAGGAGGTGGGGTATAAAACACAATAGGACAGGAAAAAGCAGTCAAAAAAGGTGGGAGTGAGGCAGATGTAGAGGAGAGAGGAGAGTGCTACCCTTTAGGATAGCTCAATGGACATGTATGTGAGGTAGAGATTACTCTGGGAGGCCATATGCTTTCCTAAAGAGATGGATTTTAAGGCACTTTTTAAATGATTGAAGACTAGGGGAGAGTCTGATGGTGGTAGGCAGGCTATTCCAAAATAGAAAATAGAAGGGGACCAAGAACAGAGCCTTGGGGGACTCCAACTGAGACATGACAAAGAGAGGAGATATCATTAGACAGGGAGACACTGAAAGAGCATTGGGATTAGTGATGTACCGAACTGTTCGCTGGCGAATAGTTCCCGGCGAACATAGCATGTTCGCGTCCGCCACCGCGGGCGAACACATGCGGTGTTCGGTCCGCCCCCTATTCGTCATCATTGAGTAAACTTTGACCCTGTACCTCACAGTCAGCAGACACATTACAGCCAATCAGCAGCACACCCTCCCTAGCAGACCCTCCCACCTACTGGACAGCATCCATTTTAGATTAATTCGGAAGCTGCAACCATTTTTTTTTTTTTTCAATTTTTTTTTTTTTTTTTTTTAGTGCATATAAATGTTACAAGTAGATACTACCCCAGACACTCTGTGTTACTGCAGATACTCCCTCCAGACACCCTGTGTTACTGCAGATACTCCCCCCAGACACTCTGTGTTACTGCAGATACTCCCTCCAGACACTGACACAGAGCAGAATAGGGACTGTTCCCCCTACATAGGGTCACTTGGCAGATATGGATTGACACCTATCCTAAGGATCCCTGATAAACACTGACACGGAGCCCTCCATGGGTGAAGATGGATTAATTTTTTTTTGTGCTCGGGTTTTTTATTTTATTTTTAAGTTCGACGGGTATGATGGCTTTTTATTTGGCCTTTTTTGGGGCTAAAAAAATGAAGATTTTAGAAGAAGAAGACGTTGAATAGTAAGTTGAATTTTACTTTACAGGGTAGTAATTTTATTCCCCCTTCACTATTTTTTAGGGTGAGGGGGGTAGGTAGGGGCTTTTTTATTTGGTTGTGTGACTAGGGGCTTGGGGACACACACTGCATACACACTATACACACACTGCACACACTATACACACACTACACACACACTATACACACAATATACACACACACTGTACACACTATACACACACACACTACACACACTGCATACACACACTACACACACTGCATACACACTGCACACACTATACACACTGCACACACTATACACACACTGCACACTCTATACACACACTATACACACACTGCATACACTATACACACTCTACACACACTGCATACACACTGCACACACTGCATACACTATACACACATTGCACTAACTATACACACACTGCACACACTATACACGCACTGCATACACTATACACACACTGCATACACTATACACACACTGCATACACACTATACACACACTGCATACACACTATACACACACTGCACACACTATACACACTATACACACACTACACACACTACACACACACACTGTACACACTATGCACACACTGCATACACTATGCACACACTATACACACACACTACATACACACTGCACACACTGCACACATTATGCACACACTACACACACTATACACACAATATACACACACACCGTACACACTATGCACACACTGCACACACTGCATACACTATGCACACACTATACACACACACTACACACACTGCATACACACACTATACACACTCTATACACACACTGCACACACTATACACACTATACACACAATATACACACACTGTACACACTATACACACTCACTATACACACTCACTATACACACACTTTACACACTATACACACTATACACACACTGCATAAACATACATTTAAAAAAAATTGCAGCTGTTTTTTACATATCAAAGTTGGGGAGGGGGGTGCCAAATAAAGGATCCGCCCCGGGTGCCAAATGCTCCAGGTACGCCCCTGTATAGAGGGGAGCCATGTTACTCTGTATATAGAGAGGAGCCATGTTTACACTGTATATAGAGGGGAGCCATGTTACTCTGTATATAGAGGGGAGCCATGTTACACTATATACAGTGGAAACATGGCTCCCTCTATATACAGAGTAACATGGCTCCCTCTATATACAGAGGGGAGCCATGTTTACACGGTATATAGAGGGAAGCCATGTTATTCTGTATATAGAGGGAGCCATGTTTACACGGTATATAGAGGGAAGCCATGTTACTCTGTATATAGAGAGGAGCCATGTTTACACTGTATATAGAGGGAACCATGTTTACACTGTATATAGAGGGGAGCCATGTTACTCTGTATATAGAGGGGAGCCATGTTACTCTGTATATAGAGAGGAGCCATGTTTACACTGTATATAGAGGGGAGCCATGTTACTCTGTATATAGAGGGGAGCCATGTTACTCTGTATATAGAGAGGAGCCATGTTTACACTGTATATAGAGGGGAGCCATGTTACTCTGTATATAGAGGGGAGCCATGTTACACTGTATATAGAGGGAGCCATGTTACTCTGTATATAGAGGGAGCCATGTTTACACTGTATATAGAGGGGAGCCATGTTTACACAGTATACAGAGGGAGCCATGTTACTCTGTATATAGAGGGAGCCATGTTTACTCTGTATATAGAGGACGGTTTGCGGTGCGTTAAACAGGGAGTTTGGTCTGTCACTGTGAAGCGGGCGTAACCCTTACACTACCTGATCGATACCTGATGTTTTAAAGCACGTTATTCAAAACAATTTAGGAATGTTAGGTGATTTATGCCCTTTATGGATTAAAACCAGACTCTGCATCAACTATGTAATTTTCCATGGGAGTTTTGCCATGGATCCCCCTCCGGCATGCCACAGTCCAGGTGTTAGTCCCCTTGAAACAACTTTTCCATCACTATTGTGGCCAGAAAGAGTCCCTGTGTGTTTTAAAATTCGCCTGTCCATTGAAGTCTATAGCGGTTCGCACGGTTCGCCCGTTCGCGAACATTTGCGGAAGTTCGCGTTCGCCGTTCGCGAACCGAAAATTTCGGGTTCGCGACAACACTAATTGGGATAGATAGGAGGAAAACCACGAGAGGACATAGTCACAGAGACCAAGTGATTAAAGAGTTTGGAGAAGGAGAACATGGTCAACAGTGTCAAAGGCAGCAGTGAGGTCAAGAAAAGTTGGCCAAGCAGAGGTTGGCAGAGTACACGCTGAAGGCCTGACACACCCGCTTGAAGGACACTGACTGCTATTAGCTTACAATGAAAAACTTTTTTCTTTTTAAAGGCATGCTATTGTGACACCAGATATGAGTGGCAAATTGGACTGGCAGAGGTTGTCAGAGTACACGCTGAAGGCCTGACACACCCGCTTGAAGGACACTGACTGCTATTAGCTTACAGTGAAAAACTTTTTTCTTTTTAAAGGCACGCTGTTGTGACATCAGATATGAGTGGCAAAGTGGACTGGCAGAGGTTGGCAGAGTGCACACTGAAGACCTGACACACCCGCTTGAAGGACACTGACTGCTACTAGCTTACAGTGAAAAACGTTTTTTCTTTTTAAAGGCACGCTATTGTCACACCAGATATGAGTGGCAAAGTGGACTGGCAGAGGTTGGCAGAGTACACGCTGAAGGCCTGACACACCCGCTTGAAGGACACTGACTGCTATTAGCTTACAGTGAAAAACTTTTTTTCTTTTTAAAGGCAAGCTATTGTGACACCAGATATGAGTGGTGGCACTGGGCAAGTGGGCACAGTATCCACTGTGAGCCTGACACAGAAGCTTGCAGGCAGGCAACTGCAATTAGATTACTCAGGAAAAAAAGCAGACTGATGCTCTAGTCCTAAAAAGGGCTTTTTGGGGTGCTGTCCTTACAGCAGAGATCAGATGAGTCCTTCAGGACTGGAGTGGACACTGAATACCCTAGTCTAGCTATCCATTTCCCTATCAAATCAGCAGCAGCTACACTTTCCCTCCTCTCACTAAGAATGCAGCTTCAGTATGAATCTAAAATGGATGCTGTACAGGAGGTGGGAGGGTCTGGAAGGGAGGCTCTGCTGCTAATTTGCTGGAATGGGTCTGCTGACCGTGAGGCACAGGATCAAAGTTTACTCAATGATGATGAATAGTGGGCGGATCGAACTGCGCATATGTTCGCCCGCCGTGGCGAACGCGAACACGCTATGTTCTCCCGGAACTATTCGCCAGCGAACCGTTCAGTACATCACTATCCATGACTCCATAATGGCAATCCGATTTATAATTGGATCAACAACATGTACACATACATATTGATTATGAGCCTGAATATTCTGTGTTTCTAAAAAAAAAATATTATCCAGACGTTTTTAAAAATATCTACAGAATTTTGAGAAGACAACCTCTTTGTTCACATAATTCCACATCTTTAATGTTTTTACTGTAAAGACCCATTTCCCCTGCTGTAAGCGAAAACACCTTTATTCCAGCCTCAATGGATGACCTCTTGTCTACTGTATATTCCTGTTAATGAACCAAAGGTTAGCAGATAGCAGTTTGTACTTAGACAACTATTTGAATTGTGCTATCATGTCTTATCAGCGATGCTTTTTTAAACAAAACAGATTACATTTCCCTAGACCAGTATTCCCTAATGGACCACCAAAGTCCAGGTTTTGTCAGTATCTCAATTGGAATAAGACAGGGACTCAAAAAAATCCTGGACTGTTGGTGGTCCATGAGGACTGGGTTGGGGAACACTGCGCTAGACTATCTAACCAATGTTTCTACCCCCTTTTTTCATTATAGCTCACCTCTGCACATTCTCTAGTTCGGCAATATCTTCATTTAAAACTGATGCTCCCCGAAATTGCACTGTATATTCAAGGTCTGATCTTACCACTGATTTATAAAAAGGCAAAATTACATATATATCCGGCTGAGGAAGCTACAAACAGTAGTGAAACGCGTTCCAGTATTTTTTATGGACACTGTCCCTTTATTATTTTTATAATTGTTGAATAAAATTCTTAACTTTTATCCTGGTTTCCAGTTTTCCATTACTGCTTACTACCAACAAGGGAGTGCAGTCCCTAACAACACAACACGCTACGATAGAGCCATAGAGGCTCTATGTATGTAAGTTCCCATTTGGCAGCCTGAGTTTATGTTTATCTCTCACCAACTGTGCTACCTTATGTTTGCATTTTATATATCTTTCCCAGGACAGAACGCATATTACTTGTAGGGGTGGGTCTACAAGTTCTTATGATTCCTATTTTTTATACGAACTCTGTATTTATATAATCTGCACTATGTTGTATCATCTGTATTTATAGGTCCCTATTCCATCTGATACATTACCTATATGATAACGAGGTTCACATTTTCACTATTCTAAAAGGTGATTATTCAATTATTAGTATGTATCATAAGTGCTGCATTTTTTTAGTTTTTTAAAATTACATTTTGTATCAATCCAAAGTTTGGGATATTTTTATGCCAACTCTGGTTTCTTATTTCTTTTTTTTTTCTTTTTTCAACAAATTTGACAGAAAAAATGAAATGAGAGAAAATGAAAAATAAGAGGAAAGAGAATAGAAAATAGTGGGTGCAGTGAAAAACTGGGAGGAAAAGAGACGGAAAGAGTGGCAAAAAGCACGAAAAAAGGAAGGAATGCAATATAAATGGAGTGAATGTAGTAGAAAGAGAGAGAGTGAATGGAAGGGGATCAGAAACAGGATCAGGACAGGTGAGAAACCTGAGGCCTAAGGGTGTAATACTCCTGGAGATGGTCAGTGGAAGAACAGAGAACTGTGGGTATTTTGGATTGTGGTTTAGAATCTAGAGATTGTGGGTACGATCCCAAGGGACTGAAAGTAACACATTATGAGACCTTGCTATTGAGATTAAAGGATTTTAGGGGGTGGGTGGAAAGGTCGTAGGAACTTGCACACCTTGGAATTAAGGGGGTGATAGTAAAATTCAGCTTGAGCTTTATTGTTTAATGGGTTGCATGGAATACGTATAATAGACCCAGAGTCTGAGAGTTAGAAGACAAAAACTATAAATATGAGCATGTTCAAAGCTCATGGGTTCATACTCAAAAAGGTCAGGGACTACTGGTCTTTTAGGCAGTAGTCAAGGTATTGTTATGAAATGTTGACATTTGACTATTGAGGCCTCATTGCTCTTGAATGACAGACCTCACAGAGACACATTTACTAAATCATGACGTGAGGCAAGTTAATATGTTTTGAAAAATTTCATTTTTGTTGCCTGTACGATATAATAGACCAAAAATCCAAGACATTCATCCCGCAGATGGGACTGGATTAATCCCACTTCATTAATAAAATTATGAGATATTTCAGTATATTGAAACTTCAATACATCTCCTTGTTGAGTAAATAAAGCACTTTCCAAAAGCTTATGTTGGGGTGTATCTATTCTTCATGTTCAGTAATATAAATTTCAAAAGTGGCTACCAAACCAGAAATGCAACTTCACGGTCTGATATTTCTAGCTGTTTCAGCAGTTTTACAGCATTTAGCTCGGTATGGCTTACTGCTTAACATGAAACACAAAGCATATTTTAAATGGGTTGGGTATCTTTTACACAAAGTTTGAACAGTGACATTTCATGTAAGAGATACTAAATAAATAACTTGCAGCTATATGGCATATATATTGTTTAATAATATCTATACTCAGCAGAGCGCTGGCAATGTTTACCTTGGGGCCACGTACACATAAATTGCCTTTTATTCAGTATTCAGTACTTTAACCCTGATGAAGGCGTGGTGCTACACGTCAAGACACATGTTGGGCTTGTCTTTTGTGTTTTTGTTTTTTCACTTTGGGTAGCACTTATCTTATTTAGTATGTAGTAGTATGCTTTTGACTCTCCAGCTTTAGTGTGGACCATTTTCTTTGGTATGTAGGCAGACCATTGAGGTGAGCTGAGGTAATGTGGGATTTATTAGGCCTAGCAGGACTGTAGCTATTTGTAGTACAGGGTTCCTCGCAGCCTTTTTGACCTTTTGGTGGCTTGTGTAGGCACATGTTTGTAGGTGTGTCGAGGTATTGCTAGGGGGACCCTAGGTTGCAGTATCCTTTCCTTGGTTTATAGTGGATATGTATCATTTGGTAGTTATACAGTCTTATTGTTGTGTTGAAGTATAGGAAATTCTGGTCTTTCCTTCCTCAAGTGTTGTTACTCCTGTGTCTGTCTCCCTCTAAGTCAATGGTGCTACCATCAGCTCCACCACACAGGCTCGCTGCCTAGGTGTTCTCTTTAACTCCGACCTCTCTTTCAAGCCTCATGTTCAATCGATCGCCAAATCCTGTCATTTCCATCTCAAAAACATTGCGCGCATCCGCCCTACTTAACGCCAGATACGACTAAGGTGTTGGTCCATTTCACTGTCCTTTCTCGCGTTGACTACTGTAATCCGCATCTCAGTGGTCTTACTTGCTCCCAACTTGCGCTGTTACAGTCCATAATGAATGCGGCGGCGAGGCTCATCTTCCTGTCCGCCCGCACCTCCCATGCCTCACCCTTCTGTCAGTCCCTACATTGGCTTCCTATAAAATATGGAGCTCAATTTAAAATTCTGGTTCTTGCTTTCAAATCTCTACATAATGCTGCTCCCACCTATCTATCCTCCCTTATACACAAGTATGTCCCGTCTAGGCCCTTACGATCTGCTGAAGACTTGCGTCTATCTTCTGTCCGTACTCCCACCTCTGATGCTCGCCTTCAAGATTTCTCGAGGGCTGCACCGTTCCTGTGGAACTCTCTTCCCTCCTCCGTTAGATGCTCACCCAGTCTCCACTCCTTAAAAAAAAAGGAACTTCTTCATAAAAGCGTATCAATTAAACTGTTAATAGTTCCTAACTGATTCCTCTTCTGCAATTGTCAATTCCTCTGCTGCAAAAGTCTAATACTATCCTTACCTTTTTGTGTCATTTTACCCCACTCCCTCTAGCATGTAAGCTCCTTGAGCAGGGCCCTCAACCCCTCTGTTCCTGTGTGTCCAACTTGTCTGGTTACAACTACATGTCTGTTCGTCCACCCATTGTAAAGCGGTGCAGAATTTGACGGCGCTATATAAATATCATAATAATAATAATACAGGGAGTGCAGAATTATTAGGCAAGTTGTATTTTTGAGGATTAATTTTATTATCGAACAACAACCATGTTCTCAATGAACCCAAAAAACTCATTAATATCAAAGCTGAATATTTTTGGAAGTAGTTTTTAGTTTGTTTTTAGTTTTAGCTATTTTAGGGGGATATCTGTGTGTGCAGGTGACTATTACTGTGCATAATTATTAGGCAAGTTAACAAAAAACAAATATATACCCATTTCAATTATTTATTTTTACCAGTGAAACCAATATAACATCTCAACATTCACAAATATACATTTCTGACATTCAAAAACAAAACAAAAACAAATCAGTGGCCAATATAGCCACCTTTCTTTGCAAGGACACTCAAAAGCCTGCAAAAGCCTGCATGGATTCTGTCAGTGTTTTGATCTGTTCACCATCAACATTGCGTGCAGAAGCAACCACAGCCTCCCAGACACTGTTCAGAGAGGTGTACTGTTTTCTCTCCTTGTAAATCTCACATTTGATGATGGACCACAGGTTCTCAATGGGGTTCAGATCAGGTGAACAAGGAGGCCATGTCATTAGATTTTCTTCTTTTATACCCTTTCTTGCCAGCCACGCTGTGGAGTACTTGGACACGTGTGATGGAGCATTGTCCTGCATGAAAATCATGTTTTTCTTGAAGGATGCAGACTTCTTACTGTACCACTGCTTGAAGAAGGTGTCTTCCAGAAACTGGCAGTAGGACTGGGAGTTGAGCTTGACTCCATCCTCAACCCGAAAAAGCCCCACAAGCTCATCTTTGATGATACCAGCCCAAACCAGTACTCCAACTCCACCTCCACCTTGCTGGCGTCTGAGTCAGACTGGAGCTCTCTGCCCTTTACCAATCCAGCCACGGGCCCATCCATCTGGCCCATCAAGACTCACTCTCATTTCATCAGTCCATAAAACCTTAGAAAAATCAGTCTTGAGATATTTCTTGGCCCAGTCTTGACGTTTCAGCTTGTGTGTCTTGTTCAGTGGTGGTCGTCTTTCAGCCTTTCTTACCTTGGCCATGTCTCTGAGTATTGCACACCTTGTGCTTTTGGGCACTCCAGTGATGTTGCAGCTCTGAAATCTTGGCAGCTGCACGCTTGACTTTTCTCAGTTCATGGGCAGTTATTTTGTGCCTTGGTTTCTCCACACGCTTCTTGCGACCCTGTTGACTATTTTGAATGAAACGCTTGATTGTTCGATGATCACGCTTCAGAAGCTTTGCAATTTTAAGAGTGCTGCATCCCTCTGCAAGATATCTCACTATTTTTGACTTTTCTGAGCCTGTCAAGTCCTTCTTTTGACCCATTTTGCCAAAGGAAAGGAAGTTGCCTAATAATTATGCACACCTGATATAGGGTGTTGATGTCATTAGACCCCACCCCTTCTCATTACAGAGATGCACATCACCTAATATGCTTAATTGGTAGTAGGCTTTCGAGCCTATACAGCTTGGAGTAAGACAACATGCATAAAGAGGATGATGTGGTCAAAATACTCATTTGCCTAATAATTCTGCACTCCCTGTAATAATAATAATAGGCAGGATATCGTTTGCTGGGGATTTGATATAGGTCCTATCTATACTCCTCTTTATTTTCCTTTTTTAATTTTTTCTGTTTATAGTGGTTTATCATCTTTTTCTTGGCACCAGGATCTTCCCCTTTCTGTATTTTCTTACCTTTATCCACCTGTATCCCTACTACGCCTTTGTTCAGCCTATTTTATGTATAGGTTGTCTACACCATAGATAGCTGTTTCTCCTTACTCCTCTAATGGTATCTTGGATTTGACATGCAATGCTGTATGCACGCTATTCATAAGAGATATCGATTTCCTTGGAGAGCTCATCAAATACAGCTTTTTAGTCCACCCTGCTTGGAGTGGAACATACCATTTGTATTTGTATGTATTATCACAGGCACATATCTGATTGGTCCAGGTGTAATAAAGTCCATTTGTATCTTGTTTTGTTACTGATACATCCAATATATTAAACCCCCCCCTTTCATAGATCCTCAACCTCAGTGGCCTATAAGCCACTGCTGTTTAATAATGTGTGTGTTTTTTATCTATTGATACTTTACTTAACCCACAGGTTCCTTTTCACTATATACATTTACTGATCTGACAGATGGAAGCTTTAAGGAGTCTCCGAATGTGCCTTTATATATCTCTGCCAGCACCAGCAGTACAACCTGCACGGTATGAAGCAGCATTCACAGAGATCTGTTTGCCACTGACTGTGATAGAATTTACTTTGATTCCAAGGTTTAAGCTTATAGGTGTCATATTAGATATCCTATTTTAAAATTGGCTTACTTGGACTCAGGAAATTCTTTATGCTTAAAATGACACTTAAGACCATATATGTCTAGTTCCAGGAGCAGATAGCCCCCACCTGAGCTGTCTCTCCTAAATCAGTCTGTTCTTTCTACTTCTTTTTACTTCTCTGAACTTATTTGTTATATGTGCATTTGTTATATGTGCACCCCTATGTTTTATATGTACTCCTTTCACCCTTTCACTCCCTTCCTACTACTGTCCTATGAGTATTTGCACGTAAGCACTTACTTTTTATTGTATAAAAACTGAAAAATAAACGACAGAGACTTATTTTGATAACCAACATGCGTCTCGTGTCTAATTCATGCTTCTCCAAGTGCACTTGAAATAATAATTTGGGCTTCCTCTGAATATAACAAAGATCAATATTTGGATCTATAACAAAACTCCATTACTTCCATTGACAACCGGTTTGTTATGTTAAGGCACGATTACTGTTTCATATCACCCTGCAGTAACTGACAAACACATCGATTCACAACATACATACTCATTGTAATGTGAGAGTCAGGCCAGCATATCTAACCATGGTCAGAGTGGCAGCCCTCCCACGTCTGTACAATTTTTGGATAGATATGCAAATGCTCCATGCTGCTCCTGCAAGGTAAGACAGGGTTGCTTTAAAAATTAAGACATATGGAGCTATTTTTTTTCTTTTAATAGGCATGAATACTTTCAACTTGGCTTTTTTCTGGAAGCATGTATTTTTTTATAGGTATTTAATTTACTGGGCCTCTCCATCACTGTTTTAGGATGAAGGCTTTATTTAATGGGAAGGTTGTCTATGGGCTTGGATACCCCTAGGCACCCTGGGAGGGAAAGAGATCTGAGAGGCACCACGATTTGAGAGGGTGGACTGCTGGCACAACCACATCCCATTAGATTAATACTCTCTAATCAATGCCCATGAGTGGGAGGTTTGGGACAATGACATTTCAATGATTATTTTATAGCCACCAGCTATTGATGTTACTCACAACATCCTCCACTGATGCCTACTACTGTTCAGCACTTACCGTTTAGCAAATTAAATGAACACATTAAAAAGGTACCTTTCCCAATTAATTTCCATACTGAGAAGCACCATGTTGTCCCTTATTTGAACTCATCTAGTATTGGAATATTGCATAACAAATAAAGAAGCTTTGAAAAAACATTTTCATTGAAGCTTTTCTACCCAGTCAGGATAGTTCAGAGCTGATCCTCACCTATTAGTTTCAATTTTCTACATAAATAGAAATGATGTTAGAGAGGGCTTTAGGCAGTTTTATTTTCAAATACACTATATGATCCATCTGCCAGTCATATGGGAAGGATCACCTCAGTGTTTGGATTGTAGTTATAGGTATTTCTATTGGGTGGGCTTGCGATTTAGTGGTATTGACATTATGATAGGATACTGCCCTAAATGTTAATAGCTCAGTTTGATGTTTTGGTAGAGAAGTTAGGGGTTCGGTAGTAGCTGTTTGGACAAGCTTACTTGAGAGCATCTAGGTAAGTCAAGAAATGAGACTGGTCCTTCCCTGAGCTACAACAAAGTATAAAATCACACAAGCTATATTCTCATACCTCCAAGCCAAATCATACATAACAATAGGTAAAGCACAGCCCTATCAAGAAAGTGTCCCATTTTATTTTGTTCTTTGAACAAATGTGTGTAAATCTCAAGCCCCTGAAAAAAATACTTTCAGTCTGCTACTCACTCATAAATATGGAGCCCGTAGACCCCACCATAAATTTGAAAGACTCCTGGCACAGAGAATTGGGTCAGACATTTAAGGAAAAGGTATGGGGAAAAAGCATGCACAGCCCAAAACAGTATTACCTCTTGCACCCCTCACGAAACACAACGAGGACAACTGTATAGGTGGTACATGATACCTAGTAAACTACAAAATATGGCCCCATAATCGACAAACACATGTTTTTTGTTTAGTGAAAAACTCAAACCATTCTGGACCCAAGTAGAAATGCTATTGCAAGACCTCTACAAGGTAGACATACAGTTGTATCCATGGAAATTAGAAAAAAAGAGAATAGCACATCTCTACATAAAATGTAGAGAGTAGCCACCTGGATGGGTAACAGTATCAATATTGAATAATCACAGATAATCAAAAAATAGAGTTTGACCAAAGCAAAAAGAGATCATATAAATGAATAAATACAAGTCTTATAAAGCCACCTAAATACAAATAGAAGGGATGACGTTGGTCTGTGCCGAAATATATAATATATTATTATTAACTGTCAATAGAATACAGTGCCAACGAACTACCATAAAAAGATTACTAATGAGGGAGAAAGGGAATGTGATCAGCCTCAGGTAATATTAGAATTCAAACGATTCAATCTAAATTAGATATACAAGGGAAAATAGCCATCTCACAAAAACCTATCACCTCTTTTCCAGGTATAAAAGCATTTTACATATCATATCCTCAGCTATAAAAGGACGCTGCAGGGTCAAGGAATTTAAACACAAACATTCTCACTACAGACAAGCTCACTGACACACACATACAAGCTCACTGCAGACAAGCGCATTACAGACAAGCTCACTGACACACATATACTCACTACAGACAAGCTCACTGACATACATAAACATGCTCACTACAGACAAGCTCACTGACACACACATGCTCATTACAAGTTCACTGACATAAACATGCTTACTACAGATATGCTAACTGACACACACACATACATGCTTACAACAGACATGCTCACTGACACACACATGCTCACAACAGCATGCACACATACACACACACACACAAAATCACTCACTAGCTGCAATGTAATTTAAACCTACCTGGCACTGCATTATCCTGCTGTGGAAGCCCTGGGAGGTGAGGACTCCATTTACTGGCCTCTTCCTGCCCTGAGGTCGGCAACTTGAGATTGATGGGTGGAGCTTGAGTTCATGGTGGAGTTTGAGTGCCAGAAAGCTCCCTCCCTGCAGTGCTCTCTCTGGCCGCCACATCCTTAATGCGGCTGCACCGGCACCAAGCTCCTCCCTCCATAATTCTCTCCATAATTTTTCGGTATCCTAGTGGGCCAGTCCGGCCCTGGCTAACAGTAGTATGTCCATATAAAGAGATCATTCTAAAATAGTCAAACTAAATCAGATGTATTACCTCACAGACAATCTCATCATGTGTATAAAAAGGCTTTAGTGCTTAACTGTACTAAATTATAGAATTAATGTATCTTTTAATATATGATGCATTGAGTGCTGGAAAACTTGTCTTCTACTCTTTACACTTAGATGAAGCTGGTGTCATTTTATTCAGGTGGTAACTTCATAGCACTCATATTATTTTTTGGAACATTGACAAGACCAGACTAGAAATTTTCCAAAAAGAAACTGGCTTGTTAAATCTTTGTAAATGTATTGTTTTGTGCGTCTTGTTTTTGACTTGTGTATGTGCAATATAGTGTTTATTTTTATATGTCTCTTATGTTTCATTGTTTGTTGCGATATTGAGCACTGTTAGCTATTTTGGTTTTATTAAAATATTATTTACTTAAGATCTATCTTTGTTCTAGGGGACCCATATTGCCCCTGAATATTAAACTGTTCATCGCAGTCAGAAATTGTTTCTCAGTTTTTGATAAAGTATATGATGCGTACCTAGTGTGGGTTGGTGCTAAATCTAAGGGGGGTGTCATGCTTCTAAGCAGGTCAGAGAGGAGACGATTGCAAGGGTTATGGGTTAAAACTTTATTTGTCGCATTAGACATAACAAATTTACTGAAAAAAAAGAATAAAGGGCAGTCTGCCACAAACAAGATACTTTGTGAGAAAAAAAGGGTTTAGGCAATAAGTCACAAACACGATCGTTAGAAAGTAAATGAATAAAGTTTTTTGTATACAAGCAGGCTTGAAGTTATACCAAGTAGTTATGGATTTCCAGAATACTTTGCAATGCAGCTAGTTCTAAGTAAATACCTTTTAGAATAAGACAATACAGGATCATGCAGAGTTGCAGAGGTTGAAACAGGTAGGTATATTCCAAAATAATATAATGCAGGTTGCTTACGAGATCATGCAGTGATGCAGCAATTGAAGCAGTTACGATTCTTCAATGAAGGCAATACGCCACAAATCAGGATTCTTGGAAGCTGATAAGGAAAGTCTTTCGGTAAGATGTAATTCAGGCAAGTTCAGGATGAAGTAATGCAGGTTAGTGCCTTTCAGTATGAGGAAATGCAGATGAGTACAGGATGAGGCACTGCAGGTAAGTTTTCTACAGAATGAAATCATGTAGATAAAATACAGGATATTACCAGGAACAGAGATTCTTTATCAGAGCATAGACTTCAACGTCAAGGCACTCCTAATTCAAGCCTCCTAATTAGTTAATCCAGGTGAGGTTATTAAGGTGAGTGAATAGATTAGTGGCTAGGGAGGCCACTAGAGGAGAAAATCATGAAGTTCACTTAAAGGGCCAGCAATAAACAAAAAAAGTCTTACATGTCAGTTTTGAAACCGGACAGGGGGTTTGAAGACACTGATATAAAGTCTTTCAGATGGCTGCTTATAAATGTTATAATCGTTGTGTCACTAAACCTGGTCAACACAAACAAAATGTTTGGTACCATATAATATGCTGGTAATCTCTATCGTGGCAGCCATATTAGTGATTAATGACTGCATGGTAACTGATTGTGACAAATGTGAAAACAAGTCCAATGCATGCAATACATGTACATATTATATTCCAGTTAATCCACTGAAATTCCTTTTGGTCTTTTCAAATGTTAGTAGGCTAAAAGCAATGTGGAAATTTCCAAACCACTTAAAATATGTTTTGTTTTTAAATCATGTTTAAACAGTGAACCATGCAGCTTTTGAGCATTTTGGAATGAACTGGTTAATCCCAATATAAACAGTTTAATATGAATTGTATTGACTTTCCTTTCTCAGTAAATTGAACACTTTCACATACCTTGACTGACATGTATAAACATTTGCAACCCATTTACTGAATACAAGGCGAGACACCTCCATAAATCTTTCTGAGGTTCATGAGAATCAGAACTTCTGTAAAACGTCAATATTCAGTTTTGCTCAAAAGTTTGCATACCTTTCGAGAATTGGTAATATGTGTACCATTTTCAAAGAAAACATGAGTCAACAGGCAAAACACATTTATTTTATTTCTTATGGGATTCATATTCAACTAAAGGTTATAACAGAATGGCACAATCATAAAACAAAACATGGCAACAAAGAAAACAATTAAATGACCCCTGTTCAAAAGTCGACATACCCTTAGGTCTTAATACTGTGTATTGCTCCCTGTGCAGTTTTTTGTGATAGTTGTCTATGAGGCCACTAATTCTTGCAGATGGTATAGTAGCCCATTCATCTTGACAAAATGTCTCAAGGTCATGCAAAGTCTTTGGTCATCCTGCATGAATTGCATAAACTGCACATTTGAGATCTCACCAGAGTGGCTCAATGATATTAAGGTCAGGAGACTGAGATAGCCACTTCAGAACCTTCACCTATTTCTGTTGTAACCACTGGAGGGTCAACTTGGCCTTGTGCTTAGGGTCATTGTCATGCTGGAAAGTCCAATAGCGTCCCATGTGCAGCCTCCGTGCAGAAGAATGCAAGTTATCTGCCAGTATTTTCCCTGTGCTTTAAGAGCTCACACATCCTCAAAACATTAGTGAGCCACCACCATGCTTCACAGTGGGGATGGTATTCTTTTCACTATAGACCTAGTTGACCCCTCTCCAAACATAGCACTTATGGTTATAAAGCTCTATTTTGGTCTTGTCACTCCAAATTGCACTGTGCCAGAAGCTGTGAAGCGTTTCAAGGTGTTGACAGGCATATTGTAACCAGGGTTATTTGTGGCATTGGCGCAGTAAAGGCTTCTTTCTGGCAACTCGACCATGCAGCTCATTTCTGTTCAAGTATCGTCGTATTGTGCTCCTTGAAACAATCACACCATCTATTTCCAGAGAAGCCTGTATAGAGGATACCTGTGGGTATTTCTTTGTATCCCAAAATTATTTTCTAGCAGTTGTGGCTGAAATCATTCTTGGTATACCTGACATTGGCTTGGTATCAAGAGATCCCTGAATTTTCCACTTCTTAATAAGTGATTGAATAGTACTGGCTTTGGATATCTTTTTATATTCTTTCTATCTTTATAAAGTTCCATTACCTTTTTACGTAGGTCTTTTGACAGTTGTTTTCTGCTTCCCATGGCTCGGTATCTAGCCTGCTCAGTGCATCCACGTTAGTGCTTACAAACTCATTGACTATTTATACACAGACACTAATTGCAATTTAAAAAGCCAGAGGTGTGGGAAATAAACCTTTAATTGACATTTTAACCCGTGTGTGTTACCTTGTGTGTCTGTAACAAGGCCAAACGTTCAAGTGTATGTAAACTTTTGATCATGTCAATTTGGGTGATTTCTGTTATCATTATGATTTTAAAAGGAGCCAAACAACTATGTGATAATAAATGGCTTCATATAATTATTTGTTTGCATGATCAGGCATATTTTTCAAAATTAGTGCCAACATTTCACAATTTCTGCTAGGGTATGCAAACTTTTGAGCAAAATTGTACTTGTTATCTTACATATCATGTTATTTCTTCATATTAGCTAGGCGATTTTGAACTTAATAATAAAATAAGTAGCAGAGTAATCTAAGCTGAAAAAAGGATTCAACCTTTAAACTTGTGTTTATTTATGCTGTTGATCCAAAAAAGAGGCAAACAAATAAATATATTAAAATAAATAAAAACAATGGCTAATTGTATCCCTGAAAGAAAAAATAAATATTGACTTCATAGTAGCAATCAGATGGCTCTTTGGATTAACTACCTGTTGCCCAGGAGTAGTGGGAATTTGAGCGCAGGACTTAATTTTGTATGTTTGTATTTGCTTTTGTATTGCACAGCAGGTCTGGACTGGACATTTGGCAAGGGTGTTTTTTTGGTTTTTTTTTTAAAGTAACATTTTTTCCATTATGTGTTTATGATAAAGGAAAAACTGAAGTTCTTTCTTACAGAAAAGGTAGACTGTCCTCAATCCTGGGGGCTGGTAATGAAGTAGTAATTTTAGGGGAGTTGACAACTAAGTTGAACTGGAAGAATTGTCCAGTTTCACAGAATTGGAGATTTAGTTTCTGGCTAAATTAATTTAAATGTGACTGTAGTAACTGAGTTTACTGTAGTTTGCAATGATCAAAGCAGTTACCTTGGTGATTTTTCTAACTTCATTATTTTAGTCCTAATTTTTGTCCGTGGCTAACTCATTGTTCTTTGGAAAAAAATATATATATTTTAAAAGGTGATGGAGAGACCACAAGTAGACCACTTTAAATTTTTCTCTGATTAGGACCAAACACGGCAACACAAACTGAATCATCTTTTTCTCTTTTAGACTTTTTACACAACTTACCTTTCTCATCTCAAGATTGCATTCTATGAAGAAGTAAGTAGAAGTATAGATCAGGGTGTTGCAGTGGATGTGATCTACTTGGATTTTGCCAATTCATTTGATACGGTTCCTCACAATAGATTAGTCTTCAAACAAAAATAAATTGGATGATTATTGTTCTTGGGTAGAACATTGGCTTAAGGATAGAGTACAACAAGTTGTCATTAATAGTAAATTTTCAGGCTGGACATCTGTGGTAAGTGGTGTACCTCAGGGTTCTGTTTTGGGACTGCTTCTATTTAACATATTTATAAATGATCTTGGAATAGGCATTGAAAGCCATGTTTCAGTGTTTGCAGATGACACAAAACTTTATAAAGTAATAAAATGTGAGCAGGATATTGCTTTGCTACAGAGGGATTTGGATAGATTGGGGGACTGGGCACTAAAATGGCAGATTAAATTTAACGTAGATAAATGCAAAGATATGCACTCCGGGGTCAAGAATGCACAAGCAACTTACACCCTAAATGGTAGGGAATTAGGGATAACCAAACACGAGAAGGATTTGCAAATTATTATAGACAACAAATTAGGCAGCAATATGGAATGTCAATCTGCAGTTGCTAAGGCCAGTAAGGTTTTGTCATGTATAAATAGGGGCATAAATTCTCGGGATGAAAATATAATTTTGCCTCTTTATAAATCGCTGGTAAGACCACACCTTGAATATGCTGTGCAATTTTGGGCACCTGTTCTAAAGAAGGACATCATGGCACTAGAAAAAGTGCAGAGACGAGCTACAAAATTGATACAAGGAATGGAGCATTTTAGTTACGAAGATAGGTTAAAAAATTTAAATCTCTTTAGTTTGGAAAAACGGTGCCTCAGAGGAGATATGATAACATTATACAAATATATTCGGGGCCAGTACAAACCATTATCTGGAATCTATTCATAAACAGGGCTATACATAGGTCACAAGGTCACACATTTAGGCTGGAAGAAAGGAGATTTAATCTAAGGCAATGAGAAGGTGTTTTTTTTTTCAGTAAGAACTATAAGGATATGGAATTCTATGCCTGAAGAGGTGGTTTTATCAGAGTCCATACAGATGTTTAAACAGCAATTGGATAAATACTTGCAAAAACATAACATACAGGGATATAATTTCTAATTATTGGGGTAATAGCTGCTTGATCCAAGGAGACATCGGACTGCTATTTTGGGGACAAGAAGGAATTTCTTCCTAGTTTGTTGCAAAATTGGAAGCGCTTCAGACTAGGTTGTTTTGCCTTCTTTTGGATCAACATCAAAAACATATGTGAGGAAGGCTGAACTTGATGGACACAAGTCTCTTTTCAACTATGTAACTATGCAAGATATTAAACAATACAAACAATGGGGTAGGGCTGCGCCTACATAGAAATAAGGTAATGTAAAATAGTCCAAAAGAGTCTCACTAGAGCAAAAGTACTTGGTGGAATCTAGATGAGTAGACTCTTCAGTGGGGGTGGGTGAGTCCTAATATCTCAGGGTATTCGTTTATATGGAAGAAAAAGAGACAAGGGCAGCCAATAGTGCAATAAGTCTAAAATTCAAAGAGTTAAATAGTAATAGGAGGTAAAGAACACACATTTAAAAGAGCTATGGCCAGCTCTGGTGTGAAGGGCGTACAGTGGTATAATCCCCGCTTATGGTATAAGTGAAGAGAGTGCGTCTATCAACACAGTCTAGTCATCCAAAGTTCCAAGAGGTAATAAAAAGAGGTGACAATAGTGCTCTCAATTGAATAAAAGTAAGTAAAAGTAAAATAATATTCACAGGCATAGAGCAGAAATACTTCTCTATTAATAAGGCTTTGGTGGTATGATGTCCACCTCGGATTTCTTTAAGTACATGAACAACAGTAAAAAGCCAGGAAAATAAAAATAGTAAATGTGCATAGAAATACATAAATAATAAAAAGAGGATTGGCACAGTAAAGTAACCAAAAAACGTTAATTGATCTAAAATACACAATATAAAATAATCATTACGCGTTTCTCAAATGGTAAAAAAGAACATGCAACCTGGCTAGTAGGAGTTTATATTGGGAAAGATAAGTATAAAATCGGTGCCAAAATTGCATCATAAACTATCATCCAATCAGCAAACATCATCATTCTATACATTATAGATAAGACAAACAATGTTAAATGTTGATAGATATAGGGTTGTAGACCACTAGTAGTATATTTGATATCAAAAACAAGCATTGAGTGAATTGTTTTCTGGACACTGAAATGCTTAGCCATGTCCTCCCAACTATTAAACTGAATAAGAATGCTACCGCTGTCAAGTTCCGCCCCACTACCGAATTAGACACACCCGAAGCAAACAGCCTACACAGAAGCCATAAAAGTGTATGAAATCTAGCTTCAGCAGATTTGTGGCCCCCCACACATCATCATTTTTACTGCACCATTATCAGCTTCATCCAAAGCAGGAGGTCCATCTGATCCCATCTCATTCCTGGGTTAACCGCAAGGCGCTGGCGAAATTGCTTGTCATAACTGCTAGATTTGTGCCCCCCCGCACAAGACACTGCCATGTCCCAATCCTGCCAAACCTTGACATAGGCCACACATGTGGACGGGGCAAGTGACTCTCTTATGAGTCCGCCAAGTAAGATATCCTGAGCTGCCACACCTCCGCCGGACAAGGAACCCCCTCGCACAGATAGAGAGTCAGCAACAACATTCAAGAGCTCAGGTACATGTCGTGCCCAAAAAATCACATTAAATTTCATGCAATATAAGACAAAATGGTGAAGTAGCCAAACAACCGGGATGGAGGAAGCAGATAACCCATTAACAGTATCCACTACTGACATGTTATCAGAGAAAAATATCACCTTCCTGTTCTGCAACTGCCCCCACAAAGCCAAAGCCACCAACAATGGAAAAAATTCCAGAAATGTCCAAGTTGCGAATGAGCGAGCTGGCTTTCGATGACTCCGGCCAAGGTTCCGCACACCAATGCCCAGCAAAGTAAGCCCCAAACCACATACTCCCAGACGCATCCGTAAACAACTCCAAATTCGGCTAAGCAACCGCCGCCTTCCGAAAAAAACACCCGACCATTGAAATCCTGCAGAACCACACCTCCAAATCGGCCACCACAAACAGCCCCACAATCCTCCCCAGTTGGACCTCCTTCATAGACTTTTCCCACATGATATCGGGAAAATTCCCCACCGATTTCAAATTGCAAAGACATTGAACCACCTTCCTCCCCTGGAACAGAATAACAAAATCATGAACCAAACTGTCCCTCAGCAGCGCCGCATCGGCCTGATTACCATAGCGGTTTAGCCACGGCACAATCGCGTCTACCCTCACCGGCGATAACTCCAGCGGAAGAGGTTGCGATTGCAGCCCCCTCTACCCCTCCTGCTGAAGAAGGCTTACTCCACTTGAAACATCTGCTATAGCTACGTGCCCCTCCACATCCTGAGCACTCGTGCTTGAACCGACAAGAAGCCCCCCCACTTACACTCGCCCTCAGTGAAGAGCCAGCAGAAACCTTTTATCTGGACGGCTTTCTGCGCCTTCATCAGCTTTATCCAAAGCAGGAGGTCCATCTGATCCCATCTCATTCCTGGGTTAACCGCAAGGCGCTGGCGAAATTGCTTGTCATAACGCCACCACGCCAAACCGCTGTACCTCCTATAAGCCTCCCAGATACCATTCAGATAGCAGAATAATTGGGAACAGCGATCCAGGGATTTTTCCTGCATCACACTGGCCAGTATGCAGAAGGCCCGAAGCCAATTTCCAAACGACTTAGGTATCTTCCGATACCATCTCCTCTTCTCTTCTTCCTCCTTTTTGCTATCCTTCTTGTCCTCATCCTTGAGATCAATGTATTCCTCCAACAGGAGGAGTAAAAAGATCTCCACAAACTCCCCTTTCCAAATCCTCTCCTTCACTTTGGGCTCAAGGTGACAGCCTGACAGTCCTGCAAAGGAGACATGCACGTTTAGGCGTGCCACCTCTGAGACGCCACCAATCAGCTCTGCCCGCTCACTCCCCAATTCTGACACCGGTGAAGTCACCAAAGGTGCAATCGCCTCGCTGGCAACCTTATGACCCTCCATAGTCCCGACCAGTCCTGTCCCTGGCCCCTCCGACCAAGGCACCCACACCCGACCAAAATCCACACTCTTACCCCCACCTTCACTCCAAGACTCTAGAAAGAACTTTAAACCTTTAAACAGATCCCCAGAATTACGGTCGGCCATGGACTCACCTTTCAAACATTTTGCCGCTGAAGGCCATGAGGCCGCATTCCAGACATCAGGTCCTCCATCTTCAAACTGCAAGATGTACCTGAAAAACAAAACAGAGACACCACACAGACCTGTCACAACAACAGGTAAGTGAGGATTAAGTAAGATGGCCCCTAAATCTAAAATGGCCCCTATGTCTACTCCCCTTACCCAAAACCCCACCCCCAATATCCACATAGCCAATCCATACATACCCTTATTCTATGCCTGTCTCTTAGCATATCAAGGCCCATTCCCCTTAGCTGCGCTGCTCTATGGGCTACAAAAGAACACTAGACGTTCACAAATGCATTTCAGCTGGTTTCAACCAATCAAATTCCTTGTGATCTACGCACGAAAGAATCAGTCCATCCAGGATTGATTTGTCAATTTATTTTTCCATTGGAACCTCATACATGGGATTTTCTGAGTACCTCTGGAGCTTAGCAATATGTGCATTGTGTTTTTGCAATATTTGTAGTGCTTATTTTATGTGGTCATTTATTTATTTTACATTTTTATTTAATACATTTTTAATATTATTGCTGTATGTTATTGTTTGATTTTTACTATCAAGTATGGGTAACTATCTTTGCAACTTCATTGCTTATTTTTTATTTAGAGCATATGTTGTTTTTATATTACTTAATGTGACAAAGCTCCTGTACTCCGACCGAGTACCTCTGCCTAGTGCACTTCCAAGCCAAAACTTGACAGGGGTCTCTCTGGAACTCATCCACCTGACCAGACTCTTCCAGGTAGGTGTTGTCCCCTCTGCCTATTCCTCTACAGCAGGCTTCCCCAAACTCCGGCCCACCAGATGTTGCTGAACTACAAATCCCATGATTCTCAGCCTACCTATTTCATTCATAGATTCATGGGAGTTGTAGTTCAGCAACATCTGGAGGGCCGGAGTTTGAGGAGTCCTTTCCTTATAGTGATTGCTCCTGTCTTTACAAAGACAATTGGGACTCTCAGGCCTAGCTCTCTTGATTTGACACTGGGCTAGAGGGATTGTGCAACCTGCAAACAGTTTTGACGACTCTGTTACTTGTTACTTGGTTCCCTAAAAATCCACACACACAGTTTTAAAGGAATGAACATGCAAAGCTTTATTTTTTCTCGGGAGCAGCCGATAGGTTCATTACATATAACTTTTGGTGGCAACATAATAAAAATACAAACAATCAAATTAGACAACATACAGTAACTTGCAATAGCATAATGACATATTTATAAATTGTGGGTGAGACAATCATCAACACAAAACAACTCTCCTGCCTCCCGAATTCATAATATGCAAATCTACCTGAAAATTCAAATTAACAAGGTAGTGCATAGCGGTTGCTAGCAACAGAGGGCTCCGTAAAGGCTCCACTGCTAAATACACCTTGTTGCTAGCAAGCATCAGCAGTACAGGAGAGCACACAAAACATTTAACCAAAACCAATTATATTATACACACACTGCACCTATAATGGGCACAGGGTGACCAAAACATAAGAGTAGCCAAGGGTCTTACATAAAGTGTCCATATGAAACTCCAGGTGATGGTGACTATCGTCACACTTTGTGTTTCAAGTTTCAGAATTTTCATGGACTGCTTCTCTTTCTGACTAAAGATATTCACAGTATATATGGGAAGGTGGAGCCTGGAGTTGAGGGAGGGGTTGATCCAGCCTACATAAGCCCAAACCTGCCTCAATAAAGGGCTGACGTCTATTGGCTACTTCCTGTTCTGGTTTTGCCAGGAGAGAGTCCCCGCACAAGTTTCGAGGTCTAACTATAGCAGGGCACGGTCCGCATCTAGCCGATGCCAGCCTTGAGCCGCTACTATACGGCCACACACAGCCCCACTTGGCTTCCGGGACACAGTCCCGAACTTCCGGGTGGCTACCGAGCACCCGGTAACACTAGGTAAAAAATTACACGGTTCGAATACCAAACGAGTGACGCATGCACACAATCACAGTAGAGAGTATACGCACAAGCACGTTACCTTACGCACAAATGCGGTAATTTCAAATACAAGTAGGGGAACATTTGGGAAATAGTGATCACAATATGGTAATTGTAACGGCACCCCCAGGCATAAAAGAGGGTTAAAAGCCGTTTAGTAGATCTTCCCTTCCAGAGACACAGGCACAGCTACTGTAGACACCAAAACACCGAACTGGCGAAGCATATGAATGCTCTCAAGCATATGAATGCTGTAAACAGTTGAATAGGAAAAACCATCCGAATAGGTTTACACTCCTAGCAGTCGAACTGGAACAGCATACAATGAATCCCCCCAAGAACGAGACAAGGCTCCATTTTGAGGGTCAAGCAGGAAAAGCACAATTTTCGCACAGGGGCCCCATGGATCGTTTGTACGCCACTGCTTGTGAGACATCATTGAGCACAAATACGTGTGTTTTATTGAAGTAAAAGCTATCAATACCATGATATTCACAGTTAAAATGCAATGCAGAATTAAAAAGAAAATATAACTTCTAAATTTATCACACTTCGTTTTAGATTTTATTCATAGTAAATAATGTTTCATATAAAACTCTTTGATGTGAAATGAAAGCCCTGTTTCTCCGGGAACAAAATGATAACATAATAAATGTGAATGCACGTAATATGAAAGAGGTGAATTATAGTTGAACAGGCACATAGTCAAATTCCAGGTTTTGTTTTGATCAGAACTTGTATAATTGCCTCCGTCTTTAAAGGGGTTAAATAAGAATTTAAATATTTAATAATTTATAATAAAAAAAAAAGAAAGGCAAGTTAAAATTACTGATTTAAAATGTCTCCATCAAAATTACAGAAACCGCTTAGCTAATTGAGCAGGGATTCTACCATCTGATTTCCAGTTTATTATAATTCACAGTTTAGTAAATAAAACCCTGAATGTTATATTATAGAATACTAGAAAAGCTAAAATTTCTGGGGAAATTGTGTGAAGTGTTCTTGCCTCCACCAGTATTACGTGAGATAATAGTTGCCATCTTCAAACGGTCGTATTTTTAAAAACTATAAATCCTACAGCGAAGAGCTTTATATTGTGAGAATCACAAGACCCAGACCTACATTTTGATGTATAGTATGTCTCTGAGATATTAACAATGAAGGCACAGTCGCAGTTTAGAAATTGCCCTTCAAATGTGAGCTTTGCAGAGTGGAGTTTCAATGAATGTCAATGGACGGCGTGAGTTGCAAACAAATGGTCATATTGCGAAAACTATCAGGACTATGGCTTAGCGGTGGACATTTTTAGTGGCTGCTGGGATAGCTGAACGTTTTGATATAAGATTTGTGTAGGTGGGCCTGAAAATGAGGGAGTGGTGGCAGTTTAGAAATCATGTCCTGATTTTTCAGCTTTTGACAGCTCCCACTCTAGCTTTGCCATTCATTCCTATGGGACAAATTTCGCCACACAAACGACGATATTCCGAGAACCATTCGGCGAAACGTTCCACAAAGTAATAGCAATCCGATCGGGAACAATCTGCACGTTTTGGTAAATTTTTGTCTATGTAGTGTAAAAACTGTGGGAGGAGTTAGGGTGGCAAATTTGGCTATAATAAGAATATGTCAGGGTACCTGAGGCCTCTACCTCTAAGGGAGGTAGAGACTTGATGGTTTATCCGTCCAGGCGAGCTGTTTCCTCCGTTCCTCGCGGTTCATCCAGTCACTTAAACACCGGCCGCGAGGAATCCACGTCCTTTTCTAGCAGGACGCTCAATACGTGACGTCATGACGCTATCACGAGCAATCTGTCACTCAAGTGTCCGATATCCAATCGGTACTTGTCAGAGGCGTGATTTCCATCCAGAGCCAGGGTATTTAAGCTTACTCCTTCCTTCAGCTCATTGCCCTGTCGTGGTTCTAGCTTGTCTAGTCACTCAGTGCTCTGGTATTCTAGTTTGCTCTATTGGTTTTGACTCGGCTCGTTGTACTACCCTGCTTCTCTGTTATCCCTTGACCCGGCTTGTCTCTCGCTTATCTGTCTTCTCGTTCCCTCGACCTCGGCTTGTCTCTGACTATTCTTTACACTCGGTACGTTAGTCCGGCCATTCTAAGGCCCGGTATACGTACCTTTCCACTCTTTGTACTCTGCGTGTTGGATCCCTGTCCCGATCCTGACATTACGACAGGGCCAATGGATCCTGCAGGTACAAACAGTCAGCTTGGTTCTTCGGATCCCAGGTTTGACGCCATGGAACATAGGATGGATCAGATGGCTTTGGCACTACAGGCACTTTTGTCTCGTGCTAGTAATCCACCTGAGGAGACACGTACTCCTTCTATCTCTCCTGCAGTCTCAGGTCTAGAGGTAGCCACTGTAGGTGCTTCTTCCCGTATTACCCCACCAGTACGTTATGGCGGGTCACCGGAGAAGTGTCGTGGCTTTCTAAACCAGATTAGCATCCATTTCGAATTACAACCCCGCTCTTATCCTACAGATAGAGCAAAGGTTGGATTTATTATTACTCTACTCATTGAAAAAGCTTTGAGATGGGCCAATCCTTTATGGGAGAATGATAATCCACTAGTCTATAATTATAATGCCTTTGTAGCTGCGTTTAGAAGAACTTTTGACCCTCCTGGCAGAAAGGTCAATGCAGCTAGATTAATGTTGCGCCTTAAACAGGACAATCGAACACTTGTGGATTATGCACTAGAGTTCAGATCCTTGGCGGCAGAAGTTAAGTGGAACGAACAGGCTTATATAGATGTGTTTCTGAATGGGTTATCAGATGTAATTCTTGACGAGGTCGCTACTAGAGAACTCCCTGAAAATTTGGAGGATTTAATTTCTTTTATATCTCGTATTGATGAACGCTTAAGAGAGAGGCAGAACACTCGAGATAGGACCCGTAGACCCTCCTTTAAACTAGCGCCTACCTTTCAAATCTCTGAGTTCGAAGACTTACGTATTCCTGAACCTATGCAGATAGGCAGTACTCATCTCACTGAAAGGGAGAGACAGTACAGGAGAAGGGAGGGTTTATGTATGTATTGTGGAGTCAGGGGTCATTTACGCCTAAATTGTCCCAATCGTTCGGGAAACGCTCGCACCTAAGTTCCTCTAGAGGACAGGCCTTGGGTGTTTCTACTTTGTCCTCTATTCACAACTACAAGGAGCTCAGGCTTGTGTTACCCGTTTCTTTAAAATGGGAGAAGGGAGTAGTTAAGACTATGGCACTAATCGATTCTGGAGCTGCTGAGAGCTTTATAGATCAGGGTTTTGCTGCCAAGCATGCTATTCCATCCCAGTTAAAAGAGACACCTCTGGCTGTCGAGGCCATCGATGGTAGACCGTTACTTGAGCCTGTTATTTTCCATGAGACCATACCGATTAACTTGACTGTTGGCATCCTGCATAAAGAGGATATATCCTTAATGCTCATTTCTTCTCCGTCTATTCCCATAGTCCTGGGGTACTCCTGGCTGAGGAGACACAACCCTATTATTAATTGGGAATCAGGGGAGATAGTTTCGTGGGGAGAGAATTGTCAAGAAAAATGCTTACGGAAGGTTTTACCTCTTGGATTAACTAATACATCGAATACCTCTGACAATCCTACAGAGACACAAATTCCGCCTCAGTATCTAGATTTAAAGGCAGTATTTGACAAAAAGAAAGCCGATACCTTACCCCCACACAGGTCCTTTGATTGCAAAATTAACCTACTCCCTGGTACCATGCCTCCCAGAGGTCATGTATACCCATTATCTATAAAGGAGAACTCAGTCCTAGAGGAATATATTCACGAGAATTTAGACAAGGGATTCATCAGGAGGTCCTCCTCCCCTGCCGGGGCTGGATTTTTTTTTGTTAAAAAGAAAGATGGTTCTTTGAGACCTTGTATTGATTATCGAGGCTTGAATAAGATAACCATTAAAAATGCCTACCCGATTCCCTTGATCACCGAACTCTTCGATCGTTTGAAGGGCTCTACAATTTTCACCAAGTTAGACCTCAGAGGGGCATATAACTTGGTGAGAATCCAGCAGGGACATGAGTGGATGACGGCATTCAATACTCGATATGGTCACTATGAATATACTGTTATGCCTTTTGGGTTATGCAATGCGCCAGCTGTGTTCCAGGATCTGATAAATGAGGTTCTTAGGGAATTTCAGCAAGATTGCGTCATTGTATACCTAGATGATATACTCATTCATTCTAGTGAGATTGAGATTCATCACAAGCAAGTCAGGAGGGTTTTGCACAAACTTCTCCAGCATGGCTTGTACTGCAAGTTGGAGAAATGTAGCTTTGATCAAACCCAGGTAACCTTTCTCGGCTATGTGATCTCTGGGGAGGGATTTAAGATGGATCCGGATAAGCTCCAATCCATTCTAGAGTGGCCTTTACCCACAGGTCTTAAAGCCATACAGAGATTTATTGGTTTTTCCAATTATTATAGGCGCTTTATTAAGGGCTATTCTTCCATTATTGCACCTATCACTAACATGACCAAACAGGGGGCTGATACTAAGAATTGGACTACTGAAGCTCTCCTTGCGTTCAAGACTCTCAAGGAGCTTTTCGCTTCCGCTCCAATTTTAGTTCACCCTGACACTTCTCTGCCTTTTTTGCTTGAGGTAGACGCATCAGAGACTGGTTTAGGTGCTGTTCTATCTCAAAGGTTGGGTGTTGATAAACCATTACATCCATGTGGATTTTTCTCTAAAAAATTGACCGGTACTGAAAGCAGGTATGACATTGGTGACAGAGAATTACTAGCGGTTATCAAGGCTTTGAAAGAATGGAGACATTTATTGGAAGGTACATTACATCCTGTTACCATTCTGACAGACCACAAAAACTTGTCCTATATCGGAGAGGCCAAGCGTCTGTCCTCCAGGCAGGCTCGTTGGTCGTTGTTTCTTACCCATTTCAATTACGTTCTGACTTACAGACCTGGGTCAAAGAATTCTAAAGCCGATGCGCTATCTCGCCAATATGAACCCTCTGCTTCAGTTGAACCACTTTTGTCCTCCATTGTACCCAAATGCAATATTATTGCTAATACCAGTCTCAAAATTCATTCTCCGCTACTTGACCAGATCTTGAAGTCACAACATCTAGCTCCCGGAAACACTCCTGAGGGAAGAAACTTTGTTCCTCCTGAACTTCAACTGGAGCTCTTACAATGTTTTCATGAAAGTAAAATAGCTGGTCATCCTGGTATTCGCAAGACATACTCTCTGATATCCAAGGATTTCTGGTGGCCTTCACTTCGAAAAGATATTGAGGAGTTCGTCGCAGCTTGTGAGACTTGTGCCAAGACTAAACTACCTCATGCATCTCCATGTGGCCTGTTACACCCCTTGGACATTCCTGAGAAACCTTGGTCCTGTTTGTCCATAGACTTTATCGTTGATTTGCCTGCTTCCAAGAGACAGACTGTTATTCTCACGGTGGTGGATAGATTTACTAAGATGGCCCATTTCGTGCCATTACCTAAACTTCCGACTTCTCCTGAATTGGCGGAGATTTTTGCGAGAGAGGTTTTTCGCCTACATGGGATTCCTTCAGAGATTGTTTCTGATAGAGGTTCTCAATTTGTCTCACGTTTCTGGAGATCCTTTTGTTCTCAAATGGGCATCAAATTGAACTTCTCCTCTGCCTATCACCCTCAGTCTAACGGAGCTGCTGAACGTACTAATCAAAAGATCGAACAGTATCTGCGTTGCTTTGTTTCCGAACACCAGGACGATTGGGTCGGTCTGATTCCTTGGGCGGAGTTCGCACACAATAACCTTGTTTGCGATTCAACTCGCTCTAGCCCTTTCTTCATGAACTATGGCTTTCATCCTTCGATTTTTCCTTCGGTTTCCTCTTCTCAGGGGATACCGTCGGTTGATGATCATGTCACCAACCTGAAGAAATTATGGGATCAGACTCGGCAAATTCTATTACATAGTTCCTCGCTGTTCAAGAAACACGCTGACAAACATAGAAGAGCGGCTCCTGTTTTTGTTCCTGGGGATAGGGTATGGTTGAGTACTAAGAATATTCGCCTAAAAGTTCCATCTATGAAATTTGCTCCTCGCTACATAGGCCCTTACAGGGTTCTCACTCGTATCAATCCGGTTGCGTATCGCCTTGCTCTGCCACCTGCCTTACGCATTCCTAACTCTTTTCATGTCTCCTTGTTGAAACCCCTCATTTGCAACAAATTCTCCTCTAAGGTCCCCTCGCCTCGTCCTGTTCAGGTGGAGGGTCGGGAGGAGTACGAGGTCAGCTCCATCATTGACTCCAGAATTTCAAGGGGAAAATTGCAATATCTGGTCAACTGGAGGGGATATGGTCCTGAGGAGAGGAGTTGGGTACCTCAGGAGGACGTCCATGCTTCTCGCCTTCGCAGAGCATTTCACCTCCGCTTCCCATCTCGCCCCGGTTCATTCCGCCCGGTGGGCGTATCTGAGAGGGGGGGTACTGTCAGGGTACCTGAGGCCTCTACCTCTAAGGGAGGTAGAGACTTGATGGTTTATCCGTCCAGGCGAGCTGTTTCCTCCGTTCCTCGCGGTTCATCCAGTCACTTAAACACCGGCCGCGAGGAATCCACGTCCTTTTCTAGCAGGACGCTCAATACGTGACGTCATGACGCTATCACGAGCAATCTGTCACTCAAGTGTCCGATATCCAATCGGTACTTGTCAGAGGCGTGATTTCCATCCAGAGCCAGGGTATTTAAGCTTACTCCTTCCTTCAGCTCATTGCCCTGTCGTGGTTCTAGCTTGTCTAGTCACTCAGTGCTCTGGTATTCTAGTTTGCTCTATTGGTTTTGACTCGGCTCGTTGTACTACCCTGCTTCTCTGTTATCCCTTGACCCGGCTTGTCTCTCGCTTATCTGTCTTCTCGTTCCCTCGACCTCGGCTTGTCTCTGACTATTCTTTACACTCGGTACGTTAGTCCGGCCATTCTAAGGCCCGGTATACGTACCTTTCCACTCTTTGTACTCTGCGTGTTGGATCCCTGTCCCGATCCTGACAGAATAAGAATAACTAGAAAAGCTACAATTTCTGGGGAAATTGTGTGAAGTGTTCTTGCCTCCATCAGTAGTCTACAACTGGAGTGGGCGGAGTAACTGTTATTATTTATTTATATAGCACATTTAACCCCTTAAGGACGCATGACGGAAATTTTCCGTCATTGCAGCACTCCCCTTAAGGACGCTGGACGGAAAATTTCCGTCATAAATGAAAATTAACCCCTGATTGCCACAATCGCGGCAATCGTGGGGTTAATCTTCCTGTAGTGTGTCTCCCTATCGGAGGCACACTACCACAGGCAGTTTCACTTTCACAGCCCATGTGATCGCTCTGACCGGGAGTCAGAGTGATCACACATGCTGCAGTGAAACCCGATCTGTTTCCCTGCAGCTCCGTGTGAGCTGTGAACAGCAGATCGGTGCTGATCTGTCTCTGGCTGTAAAAAAAAAGTGTTTGTTGCAAAATCCCACCCCCCCTCACCTCTTTCAAAAAAAATTTAACCCCTTCCCTGCCCTTTGATCACTGCCTGCAGTGATCAAAATACAGATCACAGTATTTCACTGTGATCTGATTTTTTTCTTTTAACCCCTGAGGGTTAACTTTTATTTTTTTTAATCCTCAGGGGTTAAATGTATTTAATTAATTATTTTACATATTTTAAAATATTTATTTATTTAGCTAAGGTGGGTAGAAGTTAGTGGGGAAATTTGGGGATTTACGGTTAGGCTAGTTAGGGGTTAAAAGTTAAAAAAAACAATAAAAAGTTAAAAAAACTTTTGAAAAGTTTAAACAAAGTTTTAAAATAGTAAAATAAATTGTTAAATGCGAAAAAAAACTTTTTAAAAGTTAAAAAAAACTTTTAAAAAGTTAAAAAAATGTTTAAAAAAGGGGGGAAATGCGTATTACCGCTACACTTGGTACAGGCTAGCGAAAAAATGATACCACGGTAAGGTTTCAAATATGCCTTTTGAAACACCCTGGGGTGTCTTCTTTAGGAAATGGTATGCCTTTATGGGGTAGCTGGAATAATTAACCTACAAACACACCTCCAAAGTGGGGTATGAACACAGCGTAAAAATGTAAAGTTTGAAAAAACTTAAATGGCTGTGTCTCAAATGTGCCCCTTAAATGTCCGCATATACCTGGCAAAGGTACATATGGGGGTATTGCTGTGCTCAGATGACACAGCTGAGCAAGATAGGAAGTATTATATAGCTGTAGCACACATAAAGGTTTGCAAAATACACAGTACAAACTCACAGTGTGTGTCAAAAAAGCAGAAAAAATGCTTATTACCACTACACTTGGTACAAGCTAGCAGAAAAATGATCCCCCACTAAGGTTCAAAATATGCCTTTTGAAATACCCTGGGATGTCTTCTTTAAGAAATAGTATGCTTTTATGGGATAGTTGGAATATATAGCCTGCTAAAAAACTTCAAAGTGGGGTAACAACACAGCGTAAAAATTCAAAGTTTGACAAAACCTGCAATGGCTGTGTCTGAAATGTGCCCCTTCAACGTCCCCATATAACTGGCAAAGGTACATACGGGGTTATTGCTGTACTCAGACAACATAGCTGAGCAACATATAAAGTATTATAAAGCCGTAGCACACATAAGGTTTGCAAAATATACAATACAAACTCACTGTGTGTCAAAAAGGCAGAAAAAAATGCTTTTTACCACTGCACTTGATACAAGCTAACGGAAAAATTATGCCACGCTAAGGTTCAAAATTTGCCATTTGAAATACCCTTGGGCGTCTTCTTTAAGAAATAGTATGCCTTTTTGGGGTAATTGGAAAAAGCAGCCTGCTAACATATTTAAAAATAGAATACGGACCCATTAAAACTCTCCATGTAAATTCACACTTAAAAACCTGAACTTATCACTCTCTTTCACAGCACTGTAACTTCACAAAATAGTGTCTGGGTCATACATTGGGCATATTGTTTTACTCAGAAGAGGTAACTGAGCATACTTAGGGGGAATTTATGACAGTGGCACTTATCAAATGTAAGAAATACCCAGCGAAAATGCAACATGTATGTAAAAAAAATTATTATTTTTTTCTCACCACAAAATTTGAAATAAATTGGTGAAAACATGGTGGCAAGTTAAGGTATAATATATGCCTAATAACATACCCTTGGGTGTCTGCTTTCTCAAATGGAAGGCCTTTATGGGGTTATTTGAACAGTCAAATGGCTATAATGCCACAAATTCAGACATATGACCATCTATGAAAATTCCAACTATAGACACTGAAATAGCATTATCTCCTATATGGCACTGTAGCTTCACAGAATAGGGGCAAAGGTATACAATGGGGGTATTGTTGTACTCAGCAGATGTAGCTGAACACAATATGGGGTTCTGTACAGGGATAGCACACACTAGATTTACGAAATATACATTACAAAAACCTTGTTATATGTGAATATGCCAAAATAGAGAAAAAACACAATTTTACTCCAATAATTAGCAGAGATTGGCGGTGAAATGGCTACGCAAAAGGTGTCAAACTAACCTTAGGTAAATAGCCTGTGATGTCTACTTTATATAAATATATACTTTTGTGTGGCAATTTTGTTTCCTGTAATGGGTATTAAACTTCCAAGACAAACATACCAACTTCTAAAATTGTTTCACATTGAAATTTTATTTTAGACCTTGTAGTTTGTGACCTGTAACTTTCAAAATAAACTGAAATCCTACACATATTAAGTACTTTGTAAATCAAGACACATAAATTAATTGATTTTGAATTACTTTTCCTAAGCTGTACATATTATGCACACATTATTATTGCCAAAACGTGGGGAAAAAAGCGTTTTTTTTTGTTTTTTCCACATTATTTTGCATTTTTTTGGTAATAAATGAGAATTTATTCATGTATAGGTCACATCAAATTAAAGCCCTTTTTGTTGTCTAAAAAACGGTATATAATATGTGTTGGTACAATAAATGAGAGAGATGCAAATTGCAGTTGAACACAAAGAGCAAAAAATGCAAAAATTGCTTGTGTCCTTAAGGGTATGTCCAGCTTCTGAAGCTGTGTCCTTAAGGGGTTAATTGCAATGTTGTTGCCCAAAGTGCTTCACAGTTACATTAAAACATACATTTATAAAAACATTAGCAGGCCCTGTCTATGACATCACTTGCTGCTGCAGCCTTGCACAGGTCAGAGTATTTTTGCGGTTGCCATCTTCAAACGGTTGTATTTTAAAAACTATAAATTCTACAGCGAAAAGCTTTATATTGTGAGTCACAAGACCCAGACCTACGTTTTGATGCATAGTATGTCTCTGAGATATTAACAATGAAGGCACAGTCGCAGTTTAGAAATTGCCCTTTAAATGTGATCTTTGCAGAATGGAGATTCAATGAATGTCAATGGACGGCGTGAGTTGCAAACAAATGGTCATATCTTGAAAACTATCAGGACTATGGCTTAGCTGTGGGCATTTTTAGTGGCAGCAGGGATAGCTGAACTTTTGATATAAGATTTGTGTAGGTGGGCCTGAAAATGAGGGAGTGGTGGCAGTTTAGAAATCATGTCCTGATTTTTCAGCTTTTGCCAGCTCCCACTCTAGCTTTGCCATTCATTCCTATGGGACAAATTTCGCCACAAGAACAACGATATTCCGTGAACCATTCGGCGAAACGTTCCACAAAGTAATAGCAACGCGATCGGGAACAATCTGCACGTTTTGGTAAATTTTGGTCTATGTAGTGTAAAAACTGTGGGAGGAGTTAGGGTGGTAAATTTGGCTATAATAAGAATAATAATAACTAGAAAAGCTACAATTTCTGGGGAAATTGTGTGAAGTGTTCTTGCCTCCACCAGTAGTCTACAACTGGAGTGGGCGGAGTAACTGTTATCATTTATATAGCACATTTAATTGCAATGTTGTTGCACAGTTACATTAAACCATACATTTATAAAAAACATTAGCAGGTGTAGAAAAGGCTTTCTCTATGACATCACTTGCTGCTGCAGCCTGGAACAAGTCAGAGTATTTTGGCGGTTGCCATCTTCAAACGGTCGTATTTTAAAAACTATAATTCCTACAGTGAAGAGCTTTATATTGTGAGAATCACAAGACCCAGCCCTACATTTTGATGTATAGTATGTCTCTGAGATATTAACAATGAAGGCACAGTCGCAGTTTAGAAATTGCCCTTCAAATGTGAGCTTTGCAGAGTGGAGTTTCAATGAATGTCAATGGACTGCGTGAGTTGCAAACAAATGGCCATATTGTGAAAACTATAAGGACTATGGCTTAGCTGTTGACATTTTTAGTGGCAGCAGGGATAGCTGAACGTTTTGATATAAGATTTGTGTAGGTGGGCCTGAAAATGAGGGAGTGGTGGCAGTTTAGAAATCATGTCCTGATTTTTCAGCTTTTGACAGCTCCCACTCTAGCTTTGCCATTCATTCCTATGGGACAAATTTCGCCACAAGAACGACGATATTCTGAAAACCATTCGGCGAAACGTTCCACAAAGTAATAGCAATCCGATCGGGAACAATCTGCACGTTTTGGTAAATTTTTGTCTATGTAGTGTAAAAACTGTGGGAGGAGTTAGGGTGGCAAATTTGGCTATAATAATAATAATAATACATATGTGAGATAACAGTAAGTGGTCTTGCTATGCAAGAACACTTAATAATATATATGTGAGATAACATTAAGTGGTCTTGCTATGCAAGGACACTTAATAACTAGAAAAGCTACAATTTCTGGGGAAATTGTGTGAAGTGTTCTTGCCTCCACCAGTAGTCTACAACTGGAGTGGGCGCAGTAACTGTTATTATTTATTTATATAGCACATTTAATTGCAACGTTGTTGCCCAAAGTGCTTCACAGTTACATTAAAACATACAGTTAGAAAAACATTAGCAGGTGTAAAAGGCCCTGTCTATGACATCACTTGCTGCTGCAGCCTGGCACAGGTCAGAGTATTTTGGCGGTTTCCATCTTCAAACTGTCGTATTTTAAAAACTGTAAATCCTACAATGAAGAGCTTTATATTGTGAGAATCACAAGACCCAGACCTACATTTTGATGTATAGTATGTCTCTGAGATATTAACAATGAAGGCACAGTCGCAGTTTAGAAATTGCCCTTCAAATGTGAGCTTTGCAGAGTGGAGTTTCAATGAATGTCAATGGACTGCGTGAGTTGCAAACAAATGGTCATATTGTGAAAACTTTACGGACTATGGCTTAGCTGTGGACATTTTTAGTGGCAGCAGGGATAGCTGAACGTTTTGATATAAGATTTGTGTAGGTGGGCCTAAAAAATGAGGGAGTGGTGGCAGTTTAGAAATCATGTCCTGATTTTTCAGCTTTTCCCAGCTCCCACTCTAGCTTTGCCATTCATTCCTATGGGACAAATTTCGCCACAAGAACAACGATATTCCGTGAACCATTCGGCGAAACGTTCCACAAAGTAATAGCAACGCGATCGGGAACAATCTGCACGTTTTGGTAAATTTTGGTCTATGTAGTGTAAAAACTGTGGGAGGAGTTAGGGTGGTAAATTTGGCTATAATAAGAAGAATAATAACTAGAAAAGCTACAATTTCTGGGGAAATTGTGTGAAGTGTTCTTGCCTCCACCAGTAGTCTACAACTGGAGTGGGCGGAGTAACTGTTATCATTTATATAGCACATTTAACCCCTTAAGACCGCAGGACGTACTATGCCGTCCTTATTTGGGCGGCTCTAAACGCCGCAGGACGGCATAGTACGTCCTGGGCGGTCTTACCCCCCACGTGGCCGGCGGGACATGGCCGCTGCAGATCCCTGTGCCTGGGGACCGCGGTCTGCAGCTTCCGATCGCAGTGACAGGCTGTCACTGCGATCGGTATTTACCATGTGTCAGCCGATTTTAAAATCGGCTGACACATGGAGCCGCGGCATTTTTAATCTGCAGATCGCGGTCGGGGGACATGCCTGGCCCCCCAGGCAGTCCCCCTGCGGTCAGTGACCGCGATCTGCAGAGTATGATCGCAGTGAGAGGCTGTCTCTGTGATCTGAATGCAGAGACAGCCTCTCCCTGCGATCTGATCGCAGTGACAGCCTGTCACTGCGATCAGAGTTACTATGTGTCAGCCTATTGGCTGACCCATAGTAACTCCAGGCAGGATCCCCCTGCAGATCACGGTGGGGGGCATGCCTGGCCACCCAGGCACTCCCCCTGTGGCCAATTACCGTGATCTGCAGGAGGTGATCACAGTGACAGCCTGTCACTGTGATCACTGATCCTGTGTGTCAGCCAGTGATGTAAAATCACTGGCTGACACTGTCTCTGCCCCTCTCCTGTAATTAAAATAAAATATTAGTTAAAAAAATAAATAAATTACAGTTACACATCAAATATACTTAGATCATTTATATATATATTATATATATGATCTAAGTATATATATATGTATGTATATGTATATATATATATATATATATATATATATATACACACACACTAAGTGTATTTTAATATTTATATATATATAATTATATATATATTAATATCAAAATACACGTAGAAGGATATTGATTAAATATATACATAATTATAATTATATATATATATATTTTATAATAAAAAAAATATAAATACGTTGAAAAAATAAATTAAAAAATTTAAAAAAAATAATTAAAAATATATATATGTGTGTAATTTCGTTCTAACTGTATTTTGATATTAATATATATATATATTGATATCAAAATACACGTAGAACGAAATAATATATATATGTATATACCTAAGTATATACGTATACATCACTATATGTATACCTATATATAAATAAAAATAATTGTAAAAAAATTATATACATATATATATACATATATATATATCCACACACGTGGATATATAATAATTTTACATATATATTTATGTAATAATTTTACATAATTAGGTATCCTAATTAATTACAATTAGCGGGACCTGCCTAACAACCCAGGCCGAAAGTATAGGGAATTTAATTTGCTAGCACTATATTTAACCCTATAACTTTCCAAGACACTATAAAACCTGTACATGGGGGGTACTGTTTTACTCGGGAGACATCGCTGAACACAAATATTTGTGTTTCAAACCCGTAAAATGTATTACAACAATGATATCGTCAGGGAAAGTGAAATGTATTGAATTTTTCGCACACAAACGGCACTTATACTGACGATATTTTTGCTGTAATACTTTTTACTGTTTTGAAACACAAATATTTGTGTTCAGCAAAGTCTCCTGAGTATAACATTACCCCTCATGTACAGGTTTTAGGGTGTTTTCAAAAGTTACAGAGTCAAACATAAGGCTTGCGTTTCAGTTTTTTCACAATGAAATTCGCCAGATTGGTTACGTTGGCTTTGAGACCGTTTAGTAGCCCAGAAATAAGAATTACCTCCATAATGGCATACCATTTGCAAAAGTAGACAACCCAAGGTATTGGAAATGGGATATGTTCAGTCTTTTTTAGTAGCCACTTAGTCACAAACACTGGCCAAAATTGGCTTTCAAATTCGTTTTTTGCATTTTTCACACACAAACAAATATTAACGTTAACTTTGGCTAGTGTTTGTGACCAAGTGGCTACTAAAAAAGACTGGACATACCCCATTTGCAATACCTTGGGTTGTCTACTTTTGCAAATGGTATGCCATCATGGGGGTAATTCTCATTCCTGGGCTACCATACAGTCTCAAAGGCAACGTAACCAAACTGGCAAATTTCAATGTGAAAAAACTGAAAAGTGTAACATGCTTTATTTGACCCTGTAACTTCCCAAAACACCATAAAACCTGTACATAGGGGGTACTGTTTTACACGTGAGACATCGCTGAATACAAATATGTGTATTTTATTGCAGTAAAAGCAAACAGTATTTTGACATTCACAGTTAGAATGTCACATAGAACTAAGAAAATTTAAAAAAATCTTATTTTCTCTCATTTTTTTATATTGTATTCATATTAAGTTATGTTCCATACCTAAATATTTGATGTTAAATGAAAGCCCTGTTTCCCCTGAATAAAATGATATATAATAAGTGTGGGTGCATTTAATATGAAAGAGGTGAATTACGGTTGGACAGACATATAGCGCAAATGCCAGGTTTTGTTTACGTTTTTTTTGGATCACAACTTGTACATTTGGCTGCGGTCATAAGGGGGAGGAGTTAGGGTGGTAAATTTGGCTATAATAAGAATAATAATAACTAGAAAAGCTACAATTTCTGGGGAAATTGTGTGAAGTGTTCTTGCCTCCACCAGTAGTCTACAACTGGAGTGGGCGGAGTAACTGTTATCATTTATATAGCACATTTAATTGCAATGTTGTTGCACAGTTACATTAAACCATACATTTATAAAAACATTAGCAGGTGTAGAAAAGGCTTTCTCTATGACATCACTTGCTGCTGCAGCCTGGCACAAGTCAGAGTTTTTTGGCGGTTGCCATCTTCAAACGGTCGTATTTTAAAAACTATAATTCCTACAGTGAAGAGCTTTATATTGTGAGAATCACAAGACCCAGACCTACATTTTGATGTATAGTATGTCTCTGAGATAGTAACAATGAAGGCACAGTCGCAGTTTAGAAATTGCCCTTCAAATGTGAGCTTTGCAGAGTTGAGTTTCAATGAATGTCAATGGATGGCGTGAGTTGCAAACAAATGGTCATATTGTGAAAACTATTCGGACTATGGCTTAGCCGTGGACATTTTTAGTGACAGCAGGGATAGCTGAACATGTTGATATAAGATTTGTGTAGGTGGGCCTGAAAATGAGGGAGTGGTGGTTGTTTAGAAATCATGTCCTGATTTTTCAGCTTTTGCCAGCTCCCACTCTAGCTTTGCCACTCATTCCTATGGGACAAATTTTGCCACAAGAACGACGATATTTCGTGAACCATTCGGCGAAACGTTCCACAAAGTAATAGCAATCCGATCGGGAACAATCTGCACGTTTTGGTAATTTTTCGTCTATGTAGTGTAAAAACTGTGGGAGGAGTTAGGGTGGCAAATTTGGCTATAATAATAATAATAATAATATATATGTGAGATAACAGTAAGTGGTCTTGCTATGCAAGAACACTTAATAATAATATATATGTGAGATAACATTAAGTGGTCTTGCTATGCAAGAACACTTAAATATATATGTGAGATAACAGTAAGTGGTCTTGCAATGCAAGAACACTTAATAATAATATATATGTGAGATAACATTAAGTGGTCTTGCTATGCAAGAACACTTAAATATATGTGAGATAATAGTAAGTGGTCTTGCCATGCAATTATAGTATATCCATAGTCAAACATAGACGGATTGTATGTTGCAATATATCATGTTGGTCTGTGACTGTTGGTTGTGACATCATTTGACATCATCCCTGGTAATCACAGCTTTGAGTTGACACTGCACACTACTGAGACAGTTGACACTGCTGTGGTGTTTTGGTGATCACGAAGCTAAAAATGGAAAATATAAATATTTTTGCAAGGTACGGTAAGTAAATTACTTAGTTTCTTTGCGGTTCCAATTATATTTATCATTAAATGAGAGCTCTAACAAGTTAATCCAAACTCCAATATAGTCCATGAGTGGGTGAAATGGGGAGTACAGGTGAGACCCATTTATAATTAATTAAATGTATGTAAGGGTAGAAGCAGATCTATTATATTATTATTTCATTGGATTAAATCCATAATTAACCTTTTTATGATTAAATCCCCATAACAGCCTATGGTCTCCCCATTTCTATATCAGTTCTTTATAGTTACAGCAATTTGCAATAATTCCCCATTCCCCTCTATTATATTTCTGGGGAGCAATTCTTCCTCGCTCTGTACAGATAGTTGTAAATGTCATTAGCACTAGAATTCAATAATTATAGTACATGGTCTACATCCACCAAGGTTGGGACATACATATTATAAAGGAAATTAAATCACTTAAAATGCACAGGACAGTGATACCCTAAAGCACTTAGGAAATTATCCAATAAAAATTAAATGGAGGTGAATTGAAAATCAACCTGCAAAATTTAAGATTAAATTGCGGATTTAAAAATATTCCAACTTGTCTATAGTGACAGCTTAACTACTTTATCCTTAATTTTACCAATTGGATTGCAGTGCGTTTTATTAAACGTTCACAAAAGTTACTACATTGAAATGACTATACATAATAGAAATGTATCAATTATTTCTACATAGTTTATTCGTGTACTATTTATAGCCTTTTACCAGTATTTTACGAAAATCCCTTTAAAATATGTTAAGATTGCATTACTGTCATTGCAGGGAAAATAGAACGAGGTTTGTTTACTAAACCAGGAAATGCACAGAATGTGAAGAATTGTGCATTTTATTCTAAAATCCTGGAAAAAAAAAATTCTAATTGGTTAATTTCTCATTAATTATCTGCAATGTCCCATTTATTGAATAACCTCCACTGTGTTTATTATAATGTTTTTCTCTGACATTGTGCTACCTGGAGGGTGACAGGCCCAGAGCCAGGGCAGAGGGGATTGGAAGCATGTCAAAGTGCACAGGACTATTTTATATTACCACCTGCTATGGAAATCCCACACTATACTCATAGGAATAGAATACTGCTCTGCAGTCCTCACAGCAATTCTTAGGCATCTGGTAAGAAATTGCTACAATGAGCCGGCACTCGGCATCTGCCGACTCTCTGTTAATACACAATAACACCATAACACTATACAGAATACAATTTATATTAAGTCTCCCTTGTTAAAATAATATTTAAACAAACAATATCGCTAGTTTAGATCGGATGTAGATATAATCACCATTTGAAATGTTTCGGTTGTTGCAATAAGTAATGATTTTAGTTTTTTGGCTATATTTCCCTACAGTGCCCCCTCCCTCGCGGCCCCTTATCTGGTGCTGAAGGAGTTAAAACCCTTGCTGGATGTCCTCATGAACAGTGAGACAATGTCCACTGTAAGTTAGGCAACTTTTGGTGCCTCTAGTGGCTGTCTGGTATACAGCCGCTAGAGGTGGAGTTCACCCTGAGAGAGGTAATTATTGCAGCTCCTCAGAAACAGCAATAATTACCATTGCAGGGTTAAGGTGACAGGGACATTGCACCCAGACTACTTCAATGAGCTGAAGTGGGCTAGGTGCCTACAGTGTCCCTTTAAAGTGTATTTACAGTAAATTTCAAATGTAAGGCCAAAGTAGCCAAACTGGAATCAGAGCTGACTTGGATAATTCTTCCAGTTTAGCTATTTGATCTTAAATTTGAATTTCGCTGTGAATTCCTGACCATTCTCACTTTAGTAAGTAGCCCTGTAACTTTCAAAAATATATCATTTTACCTTGAAGCTCTCAAACTCTGTATTTTCTATAAAGCAGTAAGTCTGTACCTAAACACTCATCAGATGAATATAGCTCCAGATAGTTTTCTAGATCCACCATACCAATAGTTGACACCATTAGACAGAGCATGAAAAGTGCTGCCGTCATGTAGAATTCCGTGTTACAGGAGGGAAACTTGCATGGTTCTTTACTGAAATGTGAGATCAAAGCAGATTCTAAGTGACTTTAAATGTAAAGTCAGAGTATCTGAACTAAAAGCAGAGCTGACAGAAAATGGTTCCAGTTTGACTTAAAATTTACTTTGAATTCTCACTTTAATGAATGACCCTGTACGCCATCACCCTCATTATCAAAGTAAATTTCAATTCTGAGGCCACAGTAGCTGAATGCAAAGCATAGCTCGCTTAAATAATTCTTCCAATTCAGCTATTTTGGCCTTAAATTTAAACTCGCTTTGAACTCACCTTTGTTACTCACTTTATTCAATAACCCTGTAAGTAACTGATTCCCCCCGCAGCACATGAATACTGTATACAATATATTTTATTTTCTGAGCGAACAACCAATAAATGTCTAGGAACCCATTGAGGACCTAACAAATTTAGTAACTAGTAAAGAAACTTTTACAGGTGTCTGTAATTGTTTTCCCCAGTTAGAGGTACCTGCAGTTGGTGGGTGGGGTTATACAGATGACCTTTCCTAGTTAGAGGAACCTACCTGCAGGTGGTGGGTGGGGTTATACAGATTACCTTTCCTAGTTAGAGGAACCTACCTGCAGGTGGTGGGTGGGGTTATACAGATGACCTTTCCTAGTTAGAGGTACCTACCTGCAGCTGGTGGGAGGGGTATATAAAGGGCAGGGCTGTATAGGTAACCATTGTACTGCAGTCAGAATGGGACAGTGGGTTAGACTGAGTTGCCTTCTCTTGGTGTTACTGCTCTCTGGCCCAGAGTTGGCTGTTTCCAGGAAGCATGTCCTAGCCAGGAATCGGAGACAGTATGACTCCTGGTGGGGGAGGACACCATCTGGTTGGGGGTCCTCCAGGCTGAATATTGGGGTGGTGGGTCAGTCCAGACAGCTGCAGACTCCTGTCCACAATCCTATTAGGGTGCAATGTATGGAGGATGCAATGGTGGTATCTGTACAGACAGATCTCTATGGAAATGGGCGGCTGGTGAAAGCCTCTGATCTGAGTCTGGGTCCCAGGCAGTGTATGCCAAGCTCCCAGAGTACAGCAACTACTGTGATCTTCCAGCAGGGGCTGCAGGACTGTGGCAATACCTTACAGGTGAGGAAACGTCTCTCTAGGTATACATGAACTCTGTGTTCTCTTGTATATGACTTGAATGTGTGAACTGACTTTTTTAATGTTGGAGATATAGGCAATTGTGTGTATCCAACTAAGGTGTGCAGTGTGGTGGATATGGTACTCCTGGTTTCCCATTTTTAAGTTAAAAAGTCCACTATTGCCAATGGAAAGCTCAAAGTTATTCAGTTGGAATGGCTTTATTGGAGCTTGTATCTCTGCTCGAACTAACAAAGGCAGGGAAACCCCATTATGGTGTCTGGAGTGTTGCTTTAAACTCCTTGAAGAGACTATGCAAACACATCCTATGGTCATGTCCAAAGGGGCACATAGTGGTCAATCAGGGTACTCCATGCAAAACCAGTCTGGACTTCAAACATAGAGGCTCATCCAGAAGTGACCAATGAAAGACTTCACTCAGAGCCTCTTTAAATAGTCTAAGCATTTTCTTTGGCAGATGTCTCTCAATACAAAGATTGCGTTTAAACTGTGGTGGGCATAACCATGTGGTGTGTTTATAATTATTAGTTGCCTTCTAAGACTTAATATTGTATAGAGCTGTGGACTGATTACATATCATGAAGGAGCATAATAGTAAAGGTTGCACAAACTATAGGTGGCCATTGTGTGTGTGTAGTCCAGACATATTGCAGTTTACTATTTCAGGATTCAAGGGATCTAGTGTATAGATCACACCCATGTAATCTCACTGCTCAGTTCTTGGCTAATTTAGCATTAAATCACTGATCTGTATTACTGTTCCTTACCTACAACTTGCAGCCATGACAAATGTAGTGGCCAATATCGTGTCATCTGTAGCATATTAATAAGTGTCAGACAATATCTTCAGCTTGTGGTGTTTCTTGGGTTTTAACAAATCTGATGTTTGTATCTGCAGATGACTTCAGACTGGCTGATCTATAGCACGAACTTGACCTACAGCCCAACCCCTTCCAGGAACAGTCCCATCATCCGTACCAACTCTGCTGTGATCCCCATCCAGTGCTACTACCTGAGGTGACAACCAGTCTGTTATCTCTCAATCTAGATTTTCAGGTGAAAATGCCTGTAGTGGTATCAGTCTGACAGTTGCTAGAGGTGTTACTCTGGTAAACACTGCTTTCTCCTCAATACAAAGAAATCCACTTTACCAGAAAAGGGTCAGTCTATGAACCAGTTAAAGGGACACTAGAAGCACCCACACCACTTCAGCTCATTGAAGTGGTCTGGGTGCAGTGACCCTGCCATCCTTAGTAATGCAGCAATGTAAAACACTGCCTTTTTGAGAAACTCTAATGTTCACTTTGCAGGAAGACAGTCTCTAGTGGCTTAAATGACACTGGATGCCCTCACACTCTGCATTATGGCATCAGTAAAAAAAAAATACTACAGAAAAAGTGACTCAATGTTTCCCTATGGGGAGGGCCTAATGTGCTTGTGGCGCTCAACACATGTGTATTCGATCCTCCTATCGGCTATCAGAGGTGGAGCGCTGCGGTACATCCGTGTTGGAAGCGGGTAAATAAACTGTAACTTTGTATTCCCAACACTAGAACCCCTTAATGATGTCTGTTTGGTACTTTAAGTTGCAATAGCAATTCTAGTAACTGCAACAAAGGGTACAGCTTAGTCACATTACTAAATTAAGTCCAAAAAGTAATGTGCAAAAACACTACTTGGTGAAGAGTTTAGTCTAGTTACACAGTTGACTTTCTAATAACCGCTGCTGTGACACTACAATATGTAATCTCTCTATCTACAAACCCAACCGTAAGTAATGCAGTACTTGTATATACATGTGTGTACGTAGTGAATCGCGATGCAGCCTAGAACAAAACTAACCCCATTCAACCCCCCAATAACGACAGACCACTTAGTATGGATAAAACAGGTCACAGCATTTATTATCACCAACTAAATTCCTGCATAACGCATACATAACTTTAATTATTAAATCATTTTCTGTAACCAAAACCTTATGCATACATATATAACTCAACACATAGTGTTATACAGTAACCCAACTGTCCTTGCCAATAAACATACGGTGGTTCCTTATCACCACTTCCTCTTTCCTCCCCTCCACCTTGTAAGGTGGTCTAGTGTTTTTGGAAAGCCAACCAAAACCACCCATTCCTAATATCAGGATAAATATCTCCTGATACTGGTTCTAACATATAAAACTCTAGTGCTGTGCCAGCCTATAGCTGTATAAAACCTGCTGCAGTAAAGGGCAGCATCTTTGGTCCAGTCTGGGACAATTACACACTGACTTCAGCCATCCAAGTGTTGTATCACTCCAGCAACCAGCACTAGGACCACACTTCATTAATGCTCTGCGTGGCTGGTCCTGAGTGAGATGCACCATCAGGCTGTAGTGCTTATGGTGCCAGATGTAACCTAGCACATCCCAAATGGCTTCTTTTACAGGATTGGGGAGAGCAGCACAGGCATCAGCCGTGCTGTCACTGTAATTATAACAATTTGGCTGATCACTGGAATGCTTTGCATATAATTTCTAGTTTCTATTAAATAGATAAAAGTGACTACATTCACTAGTGTATAGCTGCCATGTTATGAAGGATCTCTCAGAAGTCAATACAATATTGCCCACAATCCATCAGTCCCACAGTAGGCAAGTGGCACATAAAAGGTATTGCTGTTCAGTGTAAAACTTGGTGATTTATACTCAAGCTGAGTATTCTCTAGGACACAGGGTGCATAAGGACAGTCACACAGATCTTGCATGTGTGATTGGTTGTATAATAGTCTGCCCTACACGTAGCTCCATAACTTTCTGCTGGTTGGTAGATGGTGTGTATGAGGTGAGCTGCTGCACTTGTTACGTGTATATATTTCAGAAATTGCTCTGGTAAACTACTCTATGGCGTACATCTGATCAATGGGGCCCAGGTGCAAAAACTGATCAATGGGCACCCACCCTGGTCGTAGGGTTCCACCGGGACGGATGGGACTCCTGGAGTGACTGGCCTGGTTGCAACTGCGACCGTAGAATGTATGGCACAACTACTGTAGTGGGAGTTGCACAAACCAGTCTCCCTTAATAGGTCTGGTGTAGATCATGCCCATGCAGTCTCATGGTTCTAATCCCTGCCACCTAGTGATTCAATCACTTTGTTTATTCAGCCATAGTCATAGCTCCTCTGGGAGACTCACACAGCCTCAGTCAAATGGTTTAAATTGTGAAAGCACGGTACAACTTCAAATCTGATTTCCTGCTCTAATGGCTATTGAATCCATGCTTTCCTTTGGGGTCTTACAAGACATGTCTTCATGTAAAGCCTGAGTACATCCAGCAGTTTCAGAGTCAAACTTCATGAAATGGGGAGCACCTCTAGTTTCTCTGAAATGCAATATTTTAGATTGTAGTATTAAAATGACAGTGCACCCTAATGACTTCAATGAGATTACATGGTCTTGCTCCATTTATTGCAGTGTTTACTAAGATCAAATATGACTACTCCAGGGAGGCTATATCAGTCACAGCCAGAGGAGGTTTAGCTAGGAATGCATAAACAAGAGTACTCCATTCTCTGCCATTTGAGTAAAACCAGTGATTTTATTGCTTAAGCTAAAACTTTGGTGCACTTTAAAAACATTAATTCAGAACCTACTGAAAGGAATGATTACTTCACATGACAATATATTTATTCTCTGCAGACATGGCAATGTGAGCAGCAATGCTATCAAACCAACATGGATTCCCTTCAGCTCCACCATATCCGCAGAGGAACGTCTGTCCTTCTCGTTGATGCTGATGAAAGGTAACTACTGTCTAGATGTTATGGGTGACTCCTGTCTCTGCTGTCACTAACCCCATTCAATGTGTAACCTTCCAGATGACTGGAGTGCCCCACGGACATCTTCAATATTCAATTTAGGTGACATATTCCACATAGAGGCTTCTGTTGACACAACAAACCATGTGCCTATGATGATCTTCGTGGACAGCTGTGTGGCAACCTTATCCCCTGATGCCACCTCCAGCCCTCATTATGACATCATTGCTCAGAATGGGTAGGTTATGCCACTTGTGGAATTGTGGTAGCTGGTTATACCCTTTCTAAACCAGTCTGTGCTTTGCAGGTGTTTGTTGGATGGCAAACAGGAGGATTCATCCTCTGCCTTTAGATACCCAAGACCCACAACAGACCGGCTCCAGTTCACAGTTGATGCCTTCAGATTTGTTGGATCTGATAACTCCATGGTGAGTATCTAATCATACGTCTCTGTACACTTTGAGAAACCTCTATAAATGTAACCTCTGTTTGTAGATCTACATCACCTGTAACTTGAGAGCTGTTGCAGCAAGCCAGGTTCCTGATCCCATGAACAAGGCCTGTTCCTTTAGCAAATCCTCCAACCTGTAAGTAATAAACCCCAAGCAGGATTGTTGGCAACACTGAGGCTTGAGGACACAGCTGTTAGTAAATATTCTAACTGAGGCTAAATCCTCAAATGGATTAATGTTTTTTTTTTTTCTTTAGCTGGACATCTCTGGAAGGAAATGGTGCCATATGCAGCTGTTGTGAGACTGGAAACTGTGCTACAACTGGTAGCAGCCGGAGACTTAATCCATGGTATCCTGGACAAAGGGGTGTTGGCAAGAGAGAAGCTCCATCCGGTGAGTTAAATAATTTCACTTAAATTCAAGCTTCATTTAATTCAGTGTGCTGCCATAACTGGCCTGGTACCACTTATCCTGGCTCATTTCCATGACTGGGGTACTTCAAATCCACCGACCTGTCAGCATGTACTGAGTCCTACTTGTTTTCACAGGACCTCTGTCGGACCAAGAACACAAATTGGCGACATTGGGACCTCTGCTGGTGATTGGTGCGGAGCAGAACCAGGCTCTTGCTGTGACCCAAGAATCTACAAATGTGGAGCTCTGGGTGTTGGTGACCCTTGGTATCCTGTGTATGGCTGTCATTGTGGCTGGAGCTTTTGTAGCATTTATTATGAAATAGTCATGGTCTCTAAGCTGAGCAAAAATAAAACCTCTTAAAAACTAATGTATTGCTTCATTATTTGGGTAGACCATTCTACGAAGGTGCCTATAACATGAAGGGGACCTGCTAGAATAAACCATGTCCTTTTTGGGCATGTTGGAATAGATGCAATAACTGTATAATCTTGCTGAATTTCCCAAAAGTAGCTTGTCACTAATTTGATCAAATGGATACATGGCTTTAGCATAAAGCTTTCTGAAGCCATTATTTAAACTTTATTAAAATGTCTAGTACACCAGTATTCCACAACATATAACCTGAATAGAAACTTCTATTTTTGATTTCACTCGAGTTTAGTGAATACATTGTATAAAGGAAGAAACTCCAGAATGTGGGAGTCTGGTAAGCTGGAAACACAGGTACAAGCAGTAAATGATTAAGCTGTGACTTCAGTGTTGGACAATTTGATTAACTTGGTTTACGGCACAAAACCTCCTGTCTAGGGGTTCATCTACTAGACCAGTTAATCTCATTAATGATTGCAGTTTTTGAGAAACTGAGGACTAGGGCTGCATCAGAAAGCCACATGTCACTTCCTGGTAAGCAACTTTTGGTTGACGACATCTCCTCACGCTCTGCATGAGGACATCAGTGTCTGAATTTATTTTTATAAATATGCTTTTCTACGGGGATGGTCCAATGCACTCACTGCAGATGTGCATTATCTCTTGGCGGTGGAAGCAGAGTAGTGAGGGAGACCTGCACTGGAATACCAAAGTATAGACGGTGTAGCCAAATATTACCAAATCACTAAGATATAACTGAAGCTCAGTCACTTCATTCAGTATGAAGTACAAATAGTATATGCATTAGTATCCTTGAAATAGACTGGGAGACAGGTATGAGCCAGAGATGGGGTTTATATACAGGAGGATAGTAGTAAAAGGTAAGCCAGTCAAAAGTTGAAACATTTGACTGACACCTTAAGTTATATCTATCAACTTATAGTGATTTGGCTACCCTGTCGATACTTGGGATTCTTTATATATTTTTATTTTTTTAGCTAGGGCAGAGAACCTAGCAATTACTTTTATCTCTGATAGTCTCTGGGATGACCTGGTGTGTCTTTTGTAGTTAACCCCAGTATATTGGGGATCCAATAGAGGTTTTACCTTTTGAGCCAATGCAATAAAGCTAACTTTATTTAAAGATTTCCTCTATCTGGACATAATCCCCTTTCACTGAGTTGATACATATTTGCTGGCATAGCAGCTCAATTTTTTTTTTTTTTTTTTTTTTTGCTGTATCCCAAGTTTTCTGCTTTTATTTATATATTTATATTATATATTTTGCATTAACATCACACAGGGCCACAGATATTTACAGGCACTAAAGTGACTCTCACATGGTGGTTGTATGAGAGTCAATGTATTCTCTTGTGTATTTTAGGGTTTAAGCCCTTAGACACCCTTGGAGTCTCATTTAGGTGCTTGGGATTATTGGTTCTCACTCTGACACTCTTGAGTGTCACAGTGGGGACCATTGAGTTGTCCTATTTTGATCAAGTCTATAATCTTCATAATAGAATGCCCAGTCATCTTACATTAGATAATTCAGCTTTTCCAGCGTTAAAACAAAACCCGAACTACTGTATGACTACATCTTTTCGAATTGTCTCCATGAATGTTAATGGGCTTAATAGCCCACATGAAAGACGGTTACTTTACCAGGATATGCAGGAATCCAGGGCCGCAGGAATATGCCTCCAAGAAACCCATTTGTGTGCAAAGGATCCCCTTAACGTATGCTTTTAATGTTATCCCCAGGCAATATCATGCATACTCACCTAGTAAATCTAAAGGGGTATCTGTTTTAATTCATGCAGACTGGGTATTTCAACTGGATACACAATATATACGGATGCGATGGGACGTTTATTAATCTTGGTAGGCTCCTTAGATGGTATTCAAATTACCTTAGCTTCCTTGTATACACTCAACTGTTCACAGCCTGAATAAAAAAGTGTCATATTGTTTTATGTGGTGATTTTAATAGCTTTTACCCCAAATTAGACTTCATGAAAAGATGACAAAGGACCACACACCCTTTAGCTGTAATGAAAAGTCAAAAATTGAGGGCCTTGCTTCATAACTATGATTTGACACGTGGAGGTGTCTTTACTCATCAGCACATCTAACTTACTCATGAATAGATATGTGCATTGTAGATAAAGCTACTCTGCTCAATGTCACCGCAGTTGATATAGGCTCTAGGACTTGGTCGGACTATTCACCAGTCACTGTTACATTCTACTCCAAGTACCCGGTCTGGGGTAGAGGGTCATGGAGATTGAATGAGGCACTGTTGGATGACTCCAAATTACTCCCTGTAATAACAGAATCACTTATCACATACTTTCAGGATAATAATTACATTATTGCAGCTCCCTCCCTATGGTTGGCACATACAGCTGTCATTAGAGGAACTTTAATCAAACTAGGCTCCAAATGTAAAAACAAATTGTGTGTGGCCCGATCGCGGCTCCTTCGGGACCTGACCCAGCTAGAATCCCAAAGAAATAGAGCTATCCAATCTCTTCCGAAACACAAGGCCCCAGACCCTGATGGATTGTCCAACTATTGTTATGTAAAGCTTGAACCTATTTTAACGCTTTTACACAATTATTTTTAATCTTTTTAAATCCTCTGGTTTGATTCCTCCAGAAATGCTTGAAGCACACAGTTACACTTCCCAAACCTGGAAAACCACCAACAGAGTGCCCTAACTTTAGACCCATATCACTGCTTCACGCAGATATTGAACTCTATGCCTGGCTTCCCGGATTAGGCTATTCCTGCTCGAATTAATTTCTGTTTAGCAGGTGGGTTTTGTCCCGGTAACTAAGTGGTGGACAATACGAGGCACTACCTCAACCTTATTCAATGGGCCCACACAGTAACCATGACCAGGGGTTAATACTCCTGGCATTAGATGTGGAAAAAGCCTTTGATCGCTTGAATCGGGCTTATATGAGCAGTACCCTCCATAAACTAGGCTTCCCACCTACGTTTGTGAGTAGCATTATGGTATTATACTCACATTCTTCAGCGAAGGTTTTTAACACAGGCTTTTTATCCCAAAGATTTGGAATCACGAATCGTATCCGCCACGGATGACCACAATCACCATTAATTTTTATACTGAGCCTGGAACCCTTGGTTAAACATATAAAACCACACCTAGACATGTGTGGGCTGACTACATAAAGCGAAGAACAGAAATTAGCACTCTTCGCTTACCATGTGCTCTTATTTTTAACAAACCCTACCGAATCGCTTATATATCCTTTAGGTTAACTGTTTAGTTTATTAAATAATGATTATACTTATAACTTTATGCCCAGATATTTTGTTGTGGTTTATATTGTATTATATTATATATATTTTCATATATTAGATATCTATTCGCATTATTATGTGCTGATTAATTATATGCTCTTACTATGGGCTATACTAAAACCACTACCAAAGATCTTTGATGAACAACTGTAATTGGTATAATCCACCATCAACTTTTTGACTCTACATATACATCAACGTACATTTTATTAGAGAAAACATAAAGTATCTAGTCTTTGTACATTACAGATCATGGTATCGACATTTACCAAATAATTAGCAGTATCCTTTTTATAATAATACCAACTCTAACTTTACAGTTTGATCAGGACTCTATTTATATGTGAATTTTCTTAGCAGTGCACTTTTGTGTAAAGGTCTTCGGCAATATGTTGTAACTACAGGCAAGGTTTTACATGGCATTGACGTTTCCCCTTACCTTTGTGAGGGGGTTTGCATCAATTTATTTGTATCTATTTTTCATTTTCAGTTATGATTTACATTGACTCAACATGCTAACAGATAATGCCAATTATTCTCTCTACCAGTACAGGTTGACTAATTAGAAAGAGTTAAACCCTGTTTCACTTCATAACTCCTCCCCCAAGAGGTTTTTGCGTCTAAAGGGATTTACTGCATGAGTGAATTAACGTTAATGTCTTCGGTCATATTTTGCAACTTCTGACAATGCTTTACACTTTATTTGACACTTCCCCCTACCTCAGTGAGAGGGATTTACTAATTTTATTGTACTTATTTTCAATATCGTACACAGTCTGTATTCACTCAACAGGTCAATTATATTACTAATAGATTTTGCCATTTATTTTCTTCACTGTACGGGTTAACTACAATGATGGAGTTAACCCTTGTCTTACTTCACAACTCCTCCCTCATGAGGTTTGATCCAATGGTTTGCATCTTACTTCACTGAGAAGATCTCTACAATCAGAGAAGAGATCGCTAATTTCTCTCCTTCCCCTACCAATACATCACCCAACCCCACTCTCTCCACCATTCTACACTTATTTGCACCTGCTAGAGCAGAAGAGGTTTTTGCTCTGTTCCAGTCCTCCCGCCCCACCACCTGTTCCCTCGATCCTATTCCTTCATATCTCATCCGCACTTTGTCTCCCTCTATTGCTCTTCCTCTCACTAAAATTTTAAATTTCGCCCTTTCCTCTGGCAAGTTTCCCTCACCCTTCAAACATGCAACTGTAACCCCAATTCTGAAAAAGCCCAGCCTTGACCCCAACTCCCTATCCAATTACCGCCCTATCTCGCTACTGCCATTTGCCTCCAAGATTCTCGAGAGAGTTGTGTACACCAGACTGACTGACTTACTCGAATCCAACTCTCTGCTTGACCCCCTTCAGTCTGGATTCCGCGCTGGTCATTCTGTCGAAACGGCTGTGACCAAAGTATCCAACGATTTAATTGCTGCTAAAAATCGCGGCCATTACTGTATCTTAATTCTCCTTGATCTTTCTGCTGCCTTTGACACTGTTGATCATAAAAAGCTTCTTCGCATTCGCCGTAACTTTGGTCTATGGGATACTACTCTCTCCTGGTGCTCCTCCTACCTCTCCCAGCACTCTTTCAGTGTTTTTTTCTCTGACTCTGTCTCTTTCTCTGACTCTGTCTCTCTTTCTCTCTGTCAGCGTCCCCCAAGGTTCTGTCCTTGGTCCCCTACTGTTCTCTATCTACACTGCCTCCCTTGGTAAACTCATCAGCTTTTTTGGCCTACATTTTCATTTCTAGGCAGATGACACACAAATCTACCTGTCCTCTCCTGATCTCTCTTCGCCCATCATGACTCGTGTCTCTGACTGCCTCTCTTCAATTTCCAACTGGATTGCTGCTCACTTCCTTAAACTCAACCTGTCCAAAACTGAACTTCTGGTCATCCCTCCCTCAAGTGTTACTTCTCCTGTGTCTGTCTCCCTCCAAGTCAACGGCGCCACCTCTACCTCACAGGCTCGCTGCCTGGGTGTTCATTTTGACTCCAACCTCTCCTTCACCCCTCATGTCAAATCAATTGTCAAATCCTGTCGCTTCCATCTCAAATACATAGTGCGCATCCGCCCCTATTTAACCCCAAATGCAGCTAAGGTGCTGGTCCATGCTCTTGTTCTCTCTCGCCTTGACTACTGCAATATCCTTCTCAGTGGTCTTACGTGTTCCTAGATTGTACCGCTGCAATCTATAATGAATGCGTCAGCGAGGCTCATTTTCCTGTCCGCTCGCACCTCCCACTCCTTCACGCTCTGTCAGTCCCTGCATTGGCTTTCAGTTGGATATAGGGCTCAATTTAAAATTCTGGTGCTTGTTTACAAGTCCCTACATAATGCTGCTCCAACCTACCTATCCTCCATAATACACAAGTATGTCCCGTCGAGGCCCCTATGGTCTGCCAAAGAACTACGTATATCCTCTGTCCGTACTCCCACCTCTGATGCTCACCTCCAAGATTTCTCCAGGGCTGCACTTCTTCTATGGAACTCCCTTCCCTTCTCCATAAGACTTTCACTCAGTCTCCACTCATTCAAAAAAATCATTGAAAACTCACTTCTTCAAGAAAGCATATCAATTAAACTGTTAGCAGGTTTTTATCCCCCACCCCCCATGACTCCTCTCCTGCAACTGTCAAAAATTACCTACTAAGCCCTCAGTGAATACTTTTCTAACAACCTACTTTTACCCTTTGTGTCCCTATACCCCACTCCCTCTAGAATGTAAGCTCATTGAGTGAAGCCCTCAACCCCTCTGTTCCTGTACGTCCAGTTGTCTGGTTAAAAATAGTGATGTACGGAACGGTTCGCTGGCGAATAGTTCCCGGTGAACATAGCGTGTTCGCGTTCGCCACGGCGGGCGAACATATGCGCGGTTCGATCCGCCCCCTATTCGTCATCATTAAGTAAACTTAGACCCTGTGCCTCACGGTCAGCAGAGACATTCCAGCAAATTAGCAGCAGACCCTCCCTTCCAGACCCTCCCACCTCCTGTACAGCATCCATTTTAGATTCATACTGAAGCTGCATTCTTAGTGAGAGGAGGGAAAGTGTAGCTGCTGCTGATTTGATAGGGAAATGGATAGCTAGGCTAGGGTATTCAGTGTCCACTACAGTCCTGAAGGACTCATCTGATCTCTGCTGTAAGGACAGCACCCCAAAAAGCCCTTTTTAGGGCTAGAACATCAGTCTGGTGTGACAATAGCGTGCATTTAAAAAGAAAAATAGTTTTTCACTGTAAGCTAATAGCAGTCAGTGTCCTTCAAGTGGGTGTGTCAGGCCTTCAGCGTGTACTCTGCCAACCTCTGTCAGTCCACTTTGCCACTCATATCTGGTGTGACAATAGCATGCCTTTAAAAAGAAAAAAAGGTTTTTCACTGTAAGCTAATAGCAGTCAGTGTCCTTCAAGCGGGTGTGTCAGGCCTTCAGCGTGTACTCTGCCAACCTCTGCCAGTCCACTTTGCCACTCATATCTGGTGTGACAATAGCGTGCCTTTAAAAAGAAAAAAAGGTTTTTCACTGTAAGCTAATAGCAGTCAGTGTCCTTCAAGCAGGTGTGTCAGGCCTTCAGCGTGTGCTCTGCCAACCTCTGCCAGTCCACTTTGCCACTCATATCTGGTGTGACAATAGCGTGCCTTTAAAAAGAAAAAAGTTTTTTCACTGTAAGCTAATAGCAGTCAGTGTCCTTCAAGCGGGTGTGTCAGGCCTTCAGCGTGTACTCTGCCAACCTCTGCCAGTCCACTTTGCCACTCATATCTGCTGTGACAATAGCGTGCCTTTAAAAAGAAAAAAGTTTTTCACTGTAAGCTAATAGCAGTCAGTGTCCTTCAAGCGGGTGTGTCAGGCCTTCAGCGTGTACTCTGCCAACCTCTGCCAGTCCACTTTGCCACTCATATCTGGTGTGACAATAGCGTGCCTTTAAAAAGAAAAAAAGTTTTTCACTGTAAGCTAATAGAAGTCAGTGTCCTTCAAGCGGGTGTGTCAGGCCTTCAGCGTGTACTCTGCCAACCTCTGCCAGTCCACTTTGCCACTCATATCTGGTGTGACAATAGCGTGCCTTTAAAAAGAAAAAAAGTTTTTCACTATAAGCTAATAGCAGTCAGTGTCCTTCAAGCGGGTGTGTCAGGCCTTCAGCGTGTACTCTGCCAACCTCTGCCAGTCCACTTTGCCACTCATATCTGGTGGGACAATAGCGTGCCTTTAAAAAGAAAAAAAGTTTTTCACTGTAAGCTAATAGCAGTCAGTGTCCTTCAAGCGGTTGTGTCAGGCCTTCAGCGTGTACTCTGCCAACGTCTGCCAGGCCACTTTGACACTCATATCAGGTGTGTGTCAGGGTACCTGTGGTCTCTACCTCCAAAAGAGGTAGAGACTTAGCTGTTCCACCTTCCAGACGGTCTGATGACTCCCTTCCCCGCGGTCTATCCGGTCATGCAAGGCCGGCCGCGAGGGAGTGACTGCCTTTTACACCATCTAGGCAGGAAGTCATCATCAGGACACTCCCCCGGATCGACCTGTCAGTCAATTGCTGCAGGACCAATCAGGACGTCTCGGAGGTGTGGTTACTGCTCTGAACAGGGTATTTAACAGAGCTTCCTTCATTAGCTCTGTGGCGAAACCAACCTCGCCACTGGGCCCTGGAGAAGCCTGTTTGCTAGCCTCCTACCTGCTGACTATGGCCCCTGGGTTATTTGGGGCATATTGTACTTTATATTGCTGCTACTGGCCCTTTTAACAGCATCTATGGACATATTGGGACTTTTGGGACTACTGTCCCTTTAAGACTGTGATACATATTCTAGTGTACTGCCTGTAATATTATATGTGTATTTGTGTGTTAAGTTTAACCTGGGATATGTATGCAGCATTCATCTGATTGTTCGGTAGAATCACTCCATTTATTATATTGAGTGAAACTACCGAACAACCAGACCACCCAGGAATAAGTGTGCCTCCAATTACAGTTTGCAACAATGTTGCAAACGGGTAATTGGCAATCAGTGTAAATGTATGCTTTGTCCTCTGGGTGGCCGCCATTCGGGAAACAAACACGTGGCGGCGGCCATCTTAAACTACCGAACAGCGGTGTTTTGCCGTCGAGTGTCTGGAACTAAAATCGGACACTTGACTAGGCAAACACCGCTGAGACCTCCATACTTCCAGAAATTCGTATAGAAACTACCGAATGACCCGCCGTTCGGTAGAAAGAACCCCACAAACAAGGGAATTCATTCAAACCCTCTCCAGGCTCTATAACACAGGCAATTCATCTGTTTTCATTCCCTTGTTTGTGACCGACCGCAGGGCCAAAATGCATGGAACTGTTTTCGGATACTTTACCCATGCGGTCGGTCAAATCTTTGGAACCCCATATCTCACGAACCGTTCATCCGAATGACTTGAATTTTGAATATGTTGTCCCCCTGAATAAGGGCTATCCAGCGATGCTGGATTTAAAGGTGTACCCCCGGGTTTTGGGGTACATCCAGAACTTGGCTGAAAAGGTGTACCGGATAATTGGGTTTAATGTTATCTGAGGGGAGGGGATGTGTGGGCTGAACCATGTATGTGATTGGATATTTTATGCCTCCCCCTGGGTGTGGCCTGTAAGTGTACAAGTGTAATAAAAGCCAGGCTGGATGAGCCAGTTGAGAGTTCCTGTTTTACCCTCAAAGTGATGTGTCGTCTCATTATTGGGGGAAGGATTTATTGTATGCTGTTCCAGTTGACTGCTAGGAGTACAAGCCTATTCGTATGGTTCCTATTCAATGGTCTACAGCATTCATATGCTTGGGAGAATTTAAAAGGTTTCTCGGATTCGGTGATTGTGGTGTCTGCCAGAGTGCTTGGAGTCCTCAGGAAGCACTAGGAGCATCCATTAACGGAGGTACCCAGTCGGGGTGCCAGGCGATCCGTTACATTGGTGGCAAGCGGTGGGATGGCGTCCTAGTGTGAGGTAAAGCAGCTCGGAGACACAGTTCGTTTGGATTACAAAGGGAGGACAACGCTAGTACCCGTACAGCGTCCCTATCCACAAAAGAAGCAACTGCAGCAGAGCAAGCATGGCGCCTGGCTACACTCAGGAGCGGTTGGACAGAGAGATTGCCATACGACTGGCTTTCTTTGGACCCAACCCCTCTGAGAAAATTGTGCAGTTCATAAGGGAATCAACGGCAGATTTCCTGCAGCGCCTAGCAGATTTAGACAAAAAGAGAGCTGAAGGGGTCGTCCTTCCTCCCCAGCGGCAGTCTACGGTTCAGGGAGAGGAACCTGTTATCCCCTCTCCCCAGCGGCTGAAGGTGTGTAAGGGAGAGGAGTTTGTTACCCCCTCTCCCCACCGACAACCTAACCCACCAAGGGGAGACAGTAAACCCCTCACCAGCGCAGATGGGACCGTGGTCTCTGCGCCCTGCCTACAGGGAGTACAGAGGGTCAGCCCTGCTCCCCAGCTGCTGAAAGTGTGTAAGGGAGAGGAGTTTGTTACCCCCTCTCCCCAGCGGCAGCTTAGCGCACCAAGGGGAGACAGTAAGCCCCACACCAGCGCAGATGGGACCGTGGTCTCTGCGCCCAAGTTACAGGGAGCTGAAGGGGCCGTCCTCCCTCCCCAGCGGCAGTGTGATTTGTTGGGAATTGGGAGCCCAGTCTCCATTCCCCAGCGGCAGTGTGAATTGCAGGGAATTGGGAGCCCAGTCTCCATTCCCCAGCGGCAGGCTGAGTTACAGGGGGCAGAGGTAGTTGGTCCTACCCCCCAGCAGCAGAGTGATATGCCGGGAAGGCAGTGTGAAGTGCAGGGAGAGGAGAGCAGCGTCCTCCCTCCCCAGCGGAAGGCTGAGTTACAGGGGGCAGAGGTAGTTGGTCCTACACCCCAGCAGCAGCGTGATTTTTTGGGAATAGAGAGCCCAGTCTCTATTCCCCAGCAGCAGGACACTGAATTGGGAGGAGAGACAGTCGGTCTCCCTCCACAAAAACTGAAAGTAGGCATGGGAGAGGAGATTGTTACCTCCTCTCCCCAGCGGCAGATCATCAATGGGCAGAGTGTTCTAATGGGAGAGGAGATTGTTACCACCTCTCCCCAGCGGCGGATCATCAATGGGCAGAGTGTTCTAATGGGAGAGGAGCTGGTTACCACCTCTCCCCAGCGGCAGCTTAGCACACCAAGGGGAGACAGTAAGCCCCACACCAGTGCAGATGGGACCGTGGTCTCTGCGCCCGAGTTACAGGGGGCCGAGGTAGTGGGTCCTACCCCCCAGCAGCAGCATGATTTATTGGGAATTGGGAGCCCAGTCTCCACTCCCCAGCGGCAGTGTGATTTGTTGGGAATTGGGAGCCCAGTCTCCATTCCCCAGCGGCAGTGTGAATTGCAGGGAATTGGGAGCCCAGTCCCCATTCCCCAGCGGCAGGCTGAGTTACAGGGGGCAGAGGTAGTTGGTCCTACCCCCCAGCAGCAGAGTGATATGCCGGGAAGGCAGTGTGAAGTGCAGGGAGAGGAGAGCAGCGTCCTCCCTCCCCGGTGGCAGGCTGAGTTACAAGGGGCAGAGGTAGTTGGTCCTACCCCCCAGCAGCAGCGTGATTTTTTGGGAATAGAGAGCCCAGTCTCTATTCCCCAGCAACAGGACACTGAATTGGGAGGAGAGGCAGTCGATCTCCCTCCACAAAGACTGAAAGTAGGCATGGGAGAGGAGATTGTTACCTCCTCTCCCCAGCGGCAGAGTGTTCTAATGGGAGAGGAGCTGGTTACCACCTCTCCCCAGCGGCAGCTTAATGTACCAGGGGGAGACTGTAAGCCCCACAACTGTGCAGATGGGACCGTGGTCTCTGCACCTACAGCACAGGGTGTAAGGACAGACAGTCCTGTCCCCCAGCAACAAGGCTGCTTAGCCAAAGGGGAGACAGTCGGTCTCCCCCTCCAACAGCGGAGCTATGTATCCAAAGGGGAGACAGTCGGTCTCCCCCTCCAACAGCGGAGCTATGTATCCAAAGGGGAGACAGTCGGTCTCCCCCTCTGGCAGCAGAGCGGTGCATCTAAAGGGGAGACAGTCGGTCTCCAGCAGCAGAGCTGTGCATCTAAAGGGGAGACAGTCGGTCTCCAGCAAGGCTCCAACCAGACTACTCCCGGGGTAGTGCTGGCACCAGGGCAGAGTACCGCTGGGCTCTGCCCACTCAGCAACCCACCAAAACAGCCTACCAGTCCCCCACACAGCCATGGTGAGGCACCTGGACCTGGACAAGTTTTTCTCTTACTCAGGTGTAGTAACCATTTATTGTGGGTGGGCTGTACTGCTGTTTCTGTTTTGTGGGTGGGCTGCTGGACTAACAAGGGCACTGACCGGCAAGAGGTCAGGTACCCTGTTAGTCTGTTTGGAAAAGGGGAGAAATGTGGCGAAACCAACCTCGCCACTGGGCCCTGGAGAAGCCTGTTTGCTAGCCTCCTACCTGCTGACTATGGCCCCTGGGTTATTTGGGGCATATTGTACTTTATATTGCTGCTACTGGCCCTTTTAACAGCATCTATGGACATATTGGGACTTTTGGGACTACTGTCCCTTTAAGACTGTGATACATATTCTAGTGTACTGCCTGTAATATTATATGTGTATTTGTGTGTTAAGTTTAACCTGGGATATGTATGCAGCATTCATCTGATTGTTCGGTAGAATCACTCCATTTATTATATTGAGTGAAACTACCGAACAACCAGACCACCCAGGAATAAGTGTGCCTCCAATTACAGTTTGCAACAATGTTGCAAACGGGTAATTGGCAATCAGTGTAAATGTATGCTTTGTCCTCTGGGTGGCCGCCATTCGGGAAACAAACACGTGGCGGCGGCCATCTTAAACTACCGAACAGCGGTGTTTTGCCGTCGAGTGTCTGGAACTAAAATCGGACACTTGACTAGGCAAACACCGCTGAGACCTCCATACTTCCAGAAATTCGTATAGAAACTACCGAATGACCCGCCGTTCGGTAGAAAGAACCCCACAAACAAGGGAATTCATTCAAACCCTCTCCAGGCTCTATAACACAGGCAATTCATCTGTTTTCATTCCCTTGTTTGTGACCGACCGCAGGGCCAAAATGCATGGAACTGTTTTCGGATACTTTACCCATGCGGTCGGTCAAATCTTTGGAACCCCATATCTCACGAACCGTTCATCCGAATGACTTGAATTTTGAATATGTTGTCCCCCTGAATAAGGGCTATCCAGCGATGCTGGATTTAAAGGTGTACCCCCGGGTTTTGGGGTACATCCAGAACTTGGCTGAAAAGGTGTACCGGATAATTGGGTTTAATGTTATCTGAGGGGAGGGGATGTGTGGGCTGAACCATGTATGTGATTGGATATTTTATGCCTCCCCCTGGGTGTGGCCTGTAAGTGTACAAGTGTAATAAAAGCCAGGCTGGATGAGCCAGTTGAGAGTTCCTGTTTTACCCTCAAAGTGATGTGTCGTCTCATTATTGGGGGAAGGATTTATTGTATGCTGTTCCAGTTGACTGCTAGGAGTACAAGCCTATTCGTATGGTTCCTATTCAATGGTCTACAGCATTCATATGCTTGGGAGAATTTAAAGGTTTCTCGGATTCGGTGATTGTGGTGTCTGCCAGAGTGCTTGGAGTCCTCAGGAAGCACTAGGAGCATCCATTAACGGAGGTACCAAGTCGGGGTGCCAGGCGATCCGTTACAAGCTCATTGCCCTGTCGTGGTTCTAGCTTGCTCTAGTCACTCAGTGCTTGTGTATTCTATTATCCCTTTTGGTTTTGACCCGGCTTGTTTACCTTACTCTGCTTATCTCTGTTACCCTTGATTCGGCTTGTCTCTCGCTTACCTGTCTTCTGTTACCCTCGACCTCGGCTTGTCTTTGACCATTCTATACGGTACTACTTACGTTAGTCCGGCCATTCTAAGGTCTGGTATACGTATCTGGCTACTGTTTGTACTCTGCGTGTTGGATCCCTGTCCCGATCCTGACATTACGACAGGGCCAATGGATCCTGCAAGTACAAACAGTCAGCTGGCTTCTCCTGATCCTAGGTTTGAAGCCATGGATCACAGAATGGATCAGATGGCGCTTGCGCTACAGGCTCTATTATCTCATGCCAATAACCCACCAGAGGAGATACGTAATACCCCTGTTTCTCCTGTCAGTTTAGGTCTAGAGGTAGCCACAGTGGGTGCTTCTTCTCGCATTACCCCCCCAGTACGCTATGGTGGGGCTCCTGAGAAGTGTCGTGGTTTTTTAAACCAAATTAGTATCCACTTTAAATTGCAACCCCGCTCTTATCCTACACGTGGAGAATTTATCTCTTTTGCTCATTTCATCCCCTTCCGTTCCCATAGTTCTGGGGTACCCATGGTTGAAGAAACATAACCCTATTATCGATTGGGAGTTAGGGGAGATACTCTCGTGGGGCCAGGGTTGCCAGGATAGGTGTTTATGCAAGGTTTCTCCATTAGCTAATGTTAACATACCTGAGACTCCTATTCAGTCCACAGAAAGACAGATACCAGACCTTTACCTAGACTTAAAGGCAGTATTTGACAAGAAGAATGCCGATTCTTTGCAGCCACACAGGCCATTTGATTGTAAAATTAAGCTTCTACCTGGGACTATGCCTCCGAGGGGCCATGTATATCCTTTGTCTGTTCAGGAAAACTTTGTTCTAGAGGAGTATATTCGGGAGAATTTAGAAAAGGGATTCATTAGGAGGTCTTCTTCCCCGGTCGGGGCTGGGTTCTTTTTCGTTAAGAAAAAGGTTGGCACGCTGAGACCTTGTATCGATTACAGAGGCTTGAATAAAATAACTGTCAGAAATGCCTATCCTATTCCACTTATTACCGAGTTATTTGATCGTCTTAAGGGCTCCAAAATCTTCACCAAGTTAGATCTCAGAGGGGCATATAATTTGGTGAGAGTCCAGCAGGGACACGAGTGGATGACGGCGTTCAATACTCGGTACGGTCACTATGAATACACAGTTATGCCGTTTGGACTTTGCAATGCTCCTGCAGTATTTCAGGATCTGATTAATGAGGTACTTAGGGAGTTTCAACATGATTGTGTCATTGTCTACCTAGACGACATACTGATACACTCTAGGGAGATTGAAACTCAGCATAGACAGGTCAGAGCGGTATTACAGAAACTTCTGCAACATGGTCTATACTGTAAATTGGAAAAATGCAGCTTTGATCAGTCTCAGATAGATTTTCTTGGTTACGTGATTTCTGGGGAAGGTTTTAAGATGGACCCTGACAAACTCCAGTCTATTTTAGATTGGCCATTACCTAAGGGACTCAAGGCTATTCAGAGGTTTATTGGTTTCTCCAATTATTATAGGCGCTTCATTAAGGGTTACTCGTCTATTATTGCGCCCATTACCAATATGACCAAACAGGGGGCAGAAACTAAGACGTGGTCTCTTGAAGCTCTCGCTGCTTTCAAGAGGCTCAAAGAACTTTTTGCTTCTGCTCCAATATTAGTCCATCCTGATACGACTTTGCCGTTTCTACTCGAGGTCGATGCCTCTGAGACAGGAGTAGGTGCGGTTCTGTCACAAAGATTAGCGGTAGATAAACCATTACACCCGTGTGGTTTTTTTTCCAGGAAACTTTCTGGGGCTGAGAGCAGATATGACATCGGAGACAGGGAACTGTTAGCAGTCATTAAAGCCTTAAAGGAGTAGAGACATTTGTTGGAGGGGACCCTACACCCTATTACGATTTTGACAGACCACAAAAACTTGTCATATATTGGGGAGGCTAAGCGCTTATCCTCTAGACAAGCTCGTTGGTCCTTATTGCTGACTCACTTCAATTATGTACTGACTTACAGACCTGGTTCTAAAAACTCTAAAGCCGATGCATTATCTCGCCAATATGAACCTTCTACTGTACCTGAACCAGTTCTTTCTTCTATAGTTCCGAAGTGCAATATCATTGCTAATACGAATCTCAGGATTCATTCTCCATTACTGGCCGAGATCATTAAGTTGCAACATCTCGCACCTTAACAGACCCCTGCGGGTCGTCATTTCGTTCCTCCTGCTTTTCAACTGGAACTTTTACAGTGTTTACATAATAGCAAGATGGCGGGACATCCTGGTATTCGCAAAACTTACGCCTTGATCTCTAAGGACTTCTGGTGGTCTACTTTACGGAGGGATGTTGAGGAGTTCATCGCTGCATGTGAAGTTTGTATTAAAACCAAACAACCCCATACGCTTCCATGTGGACTCCTGCAACCCTTGGAGGTTCCAGAGAAACCATGGTCCTGTTTGGCCATGGACTTTATTGTCGATCTACCTATCTCTAAAAGACAGACTGTTATCCTCACCGTGGTTGACAGGTTTACTAGGATGGCACACTTCATTCCCCTGCCTAAACTTCCGTCTTCTCCCGAATTGGAAGAGATATTCGCCAAGGAGATTTTTCGCCTACATGGGATACCCTCTCAGATTGTATCGGACAGAGGCTCCCAATTTGTTTCCCGCTTTTGGAGGTCCTTCTGCTCTCAACTTGGTATTAAATTAAACTTTTCTTCTGCCTATCATCCTCAGTCTAACGGAGCTGCTGAACGTACCAACCAGAAAATTGAACAATATTTACAATGCTTTGTTTCTGAACACCAGGATGATTGGGTCGGTTTGATTCCTTGGGCGGAGTTTGCACACAACAATCTCGTTTGCGATTCTACTAATTCAAGCCCCTTCTTCATGAATTATGGTTTTCATCCGTCTATTCTTCCTTCGGATTCTCCTTCCCAGGGGGTGCCGTCGGTTGATGTTCATGTTGCCAATTTGAGGAAGTTGTGGGATCAAACTCGACAAATCCTTGTGCACAACTCTATGTTGGTCAAGAAACACGCTGATAAACGTAGAAGGGCGGCTCCGGTCTTTGTTCCAGGTGATAGGGTATGGCTGAGCTCGAGGAACATCCGTTTAAAAGTGCCCTCCATGAAGTTCGCTCCTCGTTATATTGGACCCTACAGGGTGCTGACCCGTATCAATCCGGTTGCGTATCGTTTAGCTCTTCCTAATACCTTACGCATTCCGAACTCGTTTCACGTTTCATTGCTGAAACCACTCATATGTAACAGATTTTCCTCCACAATAGCCCCTCCTCGCTCCGTTCAGGTGGAGGGTCAGGAGGAGTATGAGGTCAACTCTATTATTGATTCTCGAATCTCCCGGGGGAGAGTACAATATCTGGTTGATTGGAAGGGATATGGTCCTGAGGAGAGGAGTTGGGTACCTCAGGAGGATGTTCATGCTCCCCGTCTCCGCAGGGCGTATCACTCTCGCTTCCCATCTCGTCCCGGTTCATTCCGCCCGGTGGGCATATCTGAGAGGGGGGGTACTGTCAGGGTACCTGTGGTCTCTACCTCCAAAAGAGGTAGAGACTTAGCTGTTCCACCTTCCAGACGGTCTGATGACTCCCTTCCCCGCGGTCTATCCGGTCATGCAAGGCCGGCCGCGAGGGAGTGACTGCCTTTTACACCATCTAGGCAGGAAGTCATCATCAGGACACTCCCCTGGATCGACCTGTCAGTCAATTGCTGCAGGACCAATCAGGACGTCTCGGAGGTGTGGTTACTGCTCTGAACAGGGTATTTAACAGAGCTTCCTTCATTAGCTCATTGCCCTGTCGTGGTTCTAGCTTGCTCTAGTCACTCAGTGCTTGTGTATTCTATTATCCCTTTTGGTTTTGACCCGGCTTGTTTACCTTACTCTGCTTATCTCTGTTACCCTTGATTCGGCTTGTCTCTCGCTTACCTGTCTTCTGTTACCCTCGACCTCGGCTTGTCTTTGACCATTCTATACGGTACTACTTACGTTAGTCCGGCCATTCTAAGGTCCGGTATACGTATCTGGCTACTGTTTGTACTCTGCGTGTTGGATCCCTGTCCCGATCCTGACAGTGTGATAATAGCGTGCCTTTAAAAAGAAAAAAAGTTTTTCACTGTAAGCTAAAGCAGTCAGTGTCCTTCAAGCGGTTGTGTCAGGCCTTCAGCATGTACTCTGCCAACCTCTGCCAGTCCACTTTGCCACTCATATCTGGTGTGACAATAGCGTGCCTTTAAAAAGAAAAAAAGTTTTTCACTGTAAGCTAATCGCAGTCAGTGTCCTTCAAGCGGGTGTGTCAGGCCTTCAGCGTGTACTCTGCCAATCTCTGCCAGTCCACTTTGCCACTCATATCTGGTGTGACAATAGCGTGCCTTTAAAAAGAAAAAAAGTTTTTTTACTGTTATAGATTGAATAGCAGTTAGTTGTCTTCAAGCGGTGTGTCAGGCCTACAGCGTCTACTCTCCCATCTCTGCCAATGCACATTGCCACTCTTATCTGGTGTCACAATAGATTGCATTTAAAAAACACATTTTTTTTTTCACTGTCATAGATTGAATAGCAGTTATTTGTCTTCAAGCGGGTGTCAGGCCTCCAGCGTGTACTCTGCCAACCTCTGCCACTGCACAGTGCCACTCTTATCTGGTGTCACAATAGATTGCATTGAAAAACCCAAAAACTTTTTACACTGTTATACATTGAATAGCAGTTAGTTGTCTGCAAGCGTCAGAAAGTCACCCCCTTGCCCGGCATCTGACAGCTGGCTTGTCTGAACTATTAGCCCGCCAGCTTTTACCATACAAGCTGGTGGAGTCTGATGCGTTCAAAAAATGTGTAGCTACTGGGACACCACAGTGGAAGGAACCAAGCCAAAATTTATTTGCACAAAAGGCAATCCCCAACCTGTATTCGACTGTGCAAAAGGAAGTAATGGCATGTCTGGCACACAGTGTTGGGGCCATGGTCCATCTGACCACTGATACGTGGTCTGCAAAGCATGGTCAGGGCAGGTATATCACCTACACTGCGCATTGGGTTAACCTGCTGACGGCTGCCAAGCATGGAATGCGTGGCTCTGCAGAGGAGTTGGTGACACCGCCACGACTTGCAGGCAGGCCTGCTGCCACCTCCTCTACTCCTCCTACTCCATCCTCTTCCATAACTTCCTCGACTGAGTACTCTTCTGCTGCTGCGTCTTGCTCCACATCAACGGCACCCCCCCAGCTCCCCAGGTACTATTCCACATCCCAGATACGGCAGTGTCACGCCATCTTGGAGTTGACTTGCCTGAAAGCAGAGAGTCACAACGGACCAGCACTCCTGTCCGCCCTGAACGCACAGATGGAAAAGTGGCTGACTCCGCACCAACTGGAAATCGGCAAAGTGGTTTGTGACAACGGAATAAATTTGTAGGTGGCATTGAATTTGGGCAAGTTGACACATGTGCCGTGCATGGCACATGTGTGTAATCTGATCATACAACGCTTTGTGCATAAGTACCCAGGCTTACAGGACGTCCTGAAGCAGGCCAGGATCAGCTTGGGGATGTCCGGAGGAGTACTCACAGATCACTGTTCAAGGTCTGTTTGTCTGGATAACCCATCAGCATTGCCATTTTGCTTCCCAGGGCGATAGTGAATTGTAAAGTCAAAAGGCTGTAGCGCCAAACTCCAGCGCAACAGCCTGGCATTGTCTCCTGACACCCTGTTCAGCCACACCAACGGGTTGTGATCTGTGAGTAAGGTAAACGGTTGTCCATACAAGTAAGGTTGCAGCTTTTTGAGGGCACACACCACCGCCAGGCACTCCTTTTCAATGGCAGTGTATCTACTTCCCTGGGTAAACGTTTCCAGCTTAGATAAGCCCCGGCTTGCTCGCCGCCATCTGCTCCGACTTGGCTCAGTACTGCTCCCAATCCAAACATAGAAGCATCTGTATGGACGAGAAAGCGTTTAGTTGGATCAGGAGCATAAAGTACAGGTGATTTAATGAGCGCCGTCTTGAGCTGTTGGAAGGTCTGTTCACACTCTGGGGCCCATACTACTATCTTGGGGAGGTTTTTATGTGTTAGATCCGTTAGAGGTTTAGCTCGGGTGCTATAATTAGCTACGAATTTCCTGTAGTACCCTGCGGTACCCAGGAATGTGAGGACCTGGGTTTTAGTGCGGGGGGTTGGCCACTTGGCGACTGCCTCTATTTTAGCGGGTTCTGGTTTCTGTAGCAGGCTCCCAACTCTGTGCCCTAAGTATTGAACTTCTGCCATTCCTATATGGCACTTACTGGGCTTTAGGGTCAGTCCGGCCTCCCTAATCCGGTCTAGTCCGGCTCCTATGTTGGTAAGGTGTTCGGCCCAGCAGCAGCTAAAAATGGGTATATCATCCAAGTAGGCGCAGGCATACTCCTGAAACCCATCCAGTAGCCGATCTACCATCCTCTGAAAGTTAGCCGGGGCATTCTTCATCCCGAATGGCATGACCTTAAACTGATACAGGCCAAACGGGGTGACAAATGCCGACTTGGGGATGGCGTCCTCGGCTAATGGAATTTGCCAGTACCCCTTGCACAGATCTATTGTGGTGAGGTACTGGCCTCTGCCATTTTGTCTAGGATCTCGTCTATCCGGGGCATAGGGTAGGCGTCTGAGGTTGTTTTATCGTTTAGCCTCCGGTAGTCCACACAGAAACAGGTCGTGCCGTCCCGTTTCGATACTAGTACTACCGGGGAGGCCCAGGGTCTGTCAGAGTGTTCTATCACCCCGAACTGCAGCATTTCCTCAATTTCTTTCCGCATATTTTCTTTAACTGCTTCGGGTATGCGATAGGCGGTTTGGCGAAGGGGGGTCTGGTCTAGGGTTTCAACTTTGTGAGTGGTTAACGGAGTGTAACCAGGTAGGTTGGGAAACGTGGCCCCCTTATCCTGGATTAGTCCTGGATTAGTCTTTGGACCTGGGTTTGCTCCTGGGGGTCTAACCGTTCTCTTAACTATACTTCTCTCAGGTCTCCGCTATGGCCCTCTTGGTCTAGGAGATCTGGGAGTGGCAAATTATCATAATCTTCAGTGGCAGGTGCAGAGATCGCAGTTACCTCTTCCGTGCGCTCGTGGTATGGCTTGAGCATGTTCACATGGAGCATGCGCTTGCCTCCTGTGCCTGTGACCGGACCGATCACAAAGGTGGTATCACAAACCTGCTCTACCACCTTGTATGGGACCTGCCAGGAAGCCTGCAGCTTGTCCTTGTGGACGGGTTGCCAAATTAGCACATTTTGCCCCACCTTAAAGCTGAGGTCCCTTGCTCCCTTATCGTACCATCTGTGCTTCCTGTGTTGGGCCGCCTGGAGGTTGTCGCGTACGTTCTGGGTCAGCATCTCCAGGCGGTCCCTAAACTCTAGCACATAGGGTACGATGGGGGTGCCGCTAACAGTCTCGTCTTCCTCCCAGTGTTCCCTAATTAAATCTAGGGGGCCCCTCACTATTCTCCCAAATAATAATTCGAAAGGAGAGAACCCGGTGTATTCCTGAGGTACTTCCCTATAGGCAAACATCAAGTGGGGTAGGAACCTTTCCAAGTCTGAGTGTCTATGAACGTACGGATCATCTGTTTAAGTGTTCCAGTAAACCGTTCACAGAGCCCATTGGACTGGGGGTGATAAGCGGAGTTCAGTATTTGCTGAACCCCACATATCTTCCAGAGTTGTTGTGCGACTTCGGCGGTAAACTGGGTGCCCCTATCCAAAATAATTTCCTTGGGAAATCACACCCGGGAAAATATTTGCATCAGGGCATCCACTACCGTCTCTGCGTGCACATTAGTCAAAGCTATTGCTTCTGGGTACCTGGTGGCATAGTCCACCACGGTCAGTACATATTTCTTGCCGGAGGGGCTGGGCTTGGATAGGGGTCCTATAATATCTACCGCTACCCTACTGAACGGTTCCTATGGGAAGAGAACGGAGCCGGGCTTTGTATCAGTCTCCCCTCTTCCCTACCATCTGGCAGGTATCACAGGTCTGGCAGTATCGCCTGACGTCCTGTGAGATACCTAGCCAGAAGAAGTTCTGGGCCAGCCTGTGCTTAGTACGGCTGATCCTTAAGTGCCCAGACAGGGGAATGTCGTGGGCGATGCGTAATAACTCCAGTCTATATTTTCTCGGCACCATCAATTGCTTTATGGGTAAGGGAATGGATCTAGACACTATTTTTTCTACAGCAGCCACTTGTCCCAGGTGTATCTTTCCCCTTCTAATCCTGCCTGGTCTTTATTAATATGATCTTTGTAGATCTGCAGGGAGGGATCTAGGGCCATTTCAGAACCGAATTCTAGGGGGGATGTCCAGGGCGTGACATTGGGCATGGGGGGTACATTGCTTACCTGAGCCTCAGAGTGGTTAGGCGGAGCTGTGGTGCGGGCCTGCTGCCGGGTCACAACCGGATACTGCGGTTTGAGGAACAAAAGCTGAAGTCAGCTCCCCCAGGTCGTTGCCCAAAATAACGTCAGCGGGTAGGTACTGCCTGCATCATCCCCACCTCCACGTTTCCGTGCCCCGCTCCACAATTCAAATGTACCTTGGCAGTGGGTACTTTATAAATGGCTCCCTCTGCCACCCGTACAGAAACACAGTCTCCAGTTAGGAGGACAGACCAAGCATCTTTTTCCATCTCATGGTTCCTAAAATCGATGCCATATACATGTCCCCTGATAGGGGACGCAACAGGGATTAAACTGATAAGAATAGTACTACTTAACACACCTTATAATAACGCAGAGAGAGGCAACACAGAGAGAGGAGTCTGAAGAAGAGGAGTCAGAGGAGGAAGGTGGCTTTGAGGAGGTGGAAGACCAAACACAGCAGGCATAGCAGGGGGCTTGTTGTCACCTTTCGGGGAACCTTGCTGTTGTACGTGGCTGGGTGGAGGAAGAGACCTTCAATGACATCAGTGAGGACAAGGAACGGGACATGGCTAGCTTGGTATCCAACCTTGTGCAAATGGGGAGTTTGTGGTTGTGGAAATGGACTGTTTGCGGTTGTTTGCAGTGCGTTAAATGGGGAGTTTGGTCTGTCATTGTGAAGCGGGCGTAACCCTTACACTACCTGATCAATACCACATCATACAGTATGTCCCCCCCCTCGTTATTTTTAGGGCCCCCACCCACCGCTCTCAGCTGGGGGCGGGGGGGAAGGACAGTAGGTCCCCCCATTGTGATTTATGCCCACCGCGCAGGGGTGGGGGCTGGGGGGGAGGTCAGTAGGTCCCCCCCCCTTATCCTTATTTACTGAATATTCCCCTGTATAACAATGTTTGGCATTTAGTGAATATTCCCTATTCTGCTCTGTGTCAGTGTGTATCAGGGTCTCTGAGGACAGGTGTCAATCCATATCTGCCAAGTGACCCTATGTAGGGGTAACAGTCCCTATTCTGCTCTGTGACAGTGTGTATCGGGGTCCCTGAGGACAGGTGTCAATCCATATCTGCCAAATGACCCTATGTAGGGGTAACAGTCCCTATTCTGCTCTATGTCAGTGTGTATCAGGGTCCCTGAGGACAGGTGTCAATCCATACCTGCCAAGTGACACTATGTAGGGGGAACAGTCCCTATTCTGCTCTGTATAAGTGTGTATCAGGGTCTCTGAGGACTGGTGTCAATCCAAATCTGCCAAGTGACCCTATGTAGGGGGAACAGTCCCTATTATGCTCTGTGTCAGTGTGTATCAGGGATCCTGAGGACAGGTGTCAATCCATATCTGCCAAGTGACCCTATGTAGGGGGAACAGTCCCTATTCTGCTCTGTGTCAGTGTGTATCAGGGTCTCTGAGGACTGGTGTCAATCCAAATCTGCCAAGTGACCCTATGTAGGGGGAACAGTCTCTATTCTGCTCTGTGTCAGTGTGTATCAGGGGTTTTGAGGACAGGTGTCAATCCATATATGCCAAATGACCCTATGTAGGGGTAACAGTCCCTATTCTGCTCTGTGTCAGTGTGTATCAGGGTCTCTGAGGACTGGTGTCAATCCAAATCTGCCAAGTGACCCTATGTAGGGGGAACAGTCCCTATTATGCTCTGTGTCAGTGTGTATCAGGGATCCTGAGGACAGGTGTCAATCCATATCTGCCAAGTGACCCTATGTAGGGGGAACAGTCCCTATTCTGCTCTGTGTCAGTGTGTATCAGGGTCTCTGAGGACTGGTGTCAATCCAAATCTGCCAAGTGACCCTATGTAGGGGGAACAGTCTCTATTCTGCTCTGTGTCAGTGTGTATCAGGGGTTTTGAGGACAGGTGTCAATCCATATATGCCAAATGACCCTATGTAGGGGTAACAGTCCCTATTCTGCTCTGTGTCAGTGTGTATCAGGGTCTCTGAGGACAGGGGTCAATCCATATCTGCCAAGTGACCCTATGTAGGGGGAACAGTCCCTATTCTGCTCTGTGTCAGTGTGTATCAGGGTCTCTGAGGACAGGGGTCAATCCATATGTCAAGGTGTCAATCCATATCCATTGTGATCTAGGAATGTTAGGTGATTTATGCCCTTTATGGATTAAAACCCACAGGGACTCTTTCTGGCCACAATAGTGATGGAAAAGTTGTTTCAAGGGGACTAACAGCTGGACTGTGGCATGCCGGAGGGGGATCCATGGCAAAACTCCCATGGAAATTTTGATGCAGAGTCTGGTTTTAATCCATAAAGGGCATATTATGCCTCAATCACGTAGAGCGTCCATAGGAAAGCATTGAAAAATGCTTTCCTACGGACACTTTGAATGCGCGCATTCGGCGCCGGTGACGTCAAACAAGGATGCTGGCGTCAGCGGAGGAGGAGAGGTAAGGGAGCCCGGCGGGGGGGGAAAGGGTGAGTAGCTGAAGGGGGAAGGGGACCCTGAGGGTGGAGGCACCCTCACGGTACTTTAGTGTCAGGAAAACCAAGCAGTTTTCCTGACACTATAGTGCCCCTTTAAGTATGTTTACTTGTCCAAGCCAAGATATCTTTAAACCTCTCCACCTGTCTCTTGTCTCCTTGAGATCTGTCAGCAGGTCCATATAGTTTTTATACATCGTAGACTTTGGATCTGAGCATAGATTAATTCCTAAATATTGTATTTCTTTATTAGAACAGTCTAATGTTTCATATCTTTCTCTTGAAGATACATATTTGAAATTAGGAATATAAAAATACATAATTTGAGTTTTTGAAAAACTAAGTTTATAATTTGAAAATAGACTAAATAAATGTAGTATTCTTAAAACTTCTGGAAAAGTGTGCTCCGTAGAAGATATCGTTAAAAGGATATCATCTGCATAAAAGGAAACCAGATGGTCTTGTCTACATACAAGGAATTAAAGAAAGGACCAGTAATTCTTGCCGTGAGGAGCATATATAATGCCATGGTCCTTTCAGCAAATGGATCTGTAAGTCCAAACACTCGGAGAGTCTGCGCTAAAAATCTCCAATTTAACCTATTGAATGCCTTTTCAGCATCTAAGGCCATAGCAATAGAGGGAGTTTTCTTCTGGTGGATTTCATCTATTATATTAATTACTCTTCGGGTGTTATCTTCACCTGATCTGCCAACTACAAAGCCCACTTGATCAGGATGTATCAGATCTAAGATGACTAAATTTAATCTCTGTGCCAAGATTTTAGAATTTATATCTATGTTAATTAATGAAATTGGTCTATAGTTAGTCACCTTAGTAGGGTCTTTGCCTTTTTTTAGAATAGGTGAATAGTGGTTTCAAGCATTTCTTGAGGAAGTCCACTTGATCCAGCTATGGCATCATACACGCATTCATTAATAACATTCATGATTTCTAACTGGGAAAAAGGTTTATTAAGTATATTTTTTCTGTGAATAATACTGAGAGATCTAGAGATCCCAGAGAGATCTAGAGATTTTCCCACCTTCGAGAGCTCCCTACACATATGAAACGCAAAACACAGATACCCTAATTTGACCAGTATCCATCAAAAAACATTAACATCCATTACATTATGGTATCTACAACAGTAGAAACCAACTACAAGTATTCTCATAGCAAAAAGGTGGAATCGATAATTTTCCATCCAGTGCTATTAAGAGACTCTATGAACCACCAGGGACATTGCATGGAACTGTATCCGTGAGGGATATTACCTGAGTCATATATAGATATTAAAGTCAATCCGACTGCTACAATATAATAGACCTATTATGGAAAAGGAGACAGTTAAGGGCACAAAGAGAAGAGGCATAAAAAATAAAAGAAAATTTCTTTCAATGTTTATGGAACTCCATAGAAACTACCACCTATTATGTATATACCACCCAACTAAACAATCTTAATTTATCATTCTACAAGGGTTTCAGACTCCATTGCATCTCTACTATAAGGTCCTAAAGTTGTGTCTTAAATAAAATATCGGTATGTATTTTAATAATAGCTTAACCTCTTGGATAGATAGGTGTGGATATAAATCTCTCGTTCCCCCTCCTTGTCACCTTCTATCGTGGTATTTACTTTTATCTATTTTCTTTATTTTATCTAGCCAGAAGGTAAAATACATATAGTGAGAGAAAAATAATAAAAAATGAATTCCTTTCCCCTTTTCTTTCTCTTCTTTTTTTTTCTCTTCCTTCCCTTCTCAAAGTATTCAAAATCTAAAATATCACTAGGTTTCCTTAGTATTATTTTGCATATCTGAAATACTAAAAAAAGGTGCGCTATACCTTTAAAGGACCACTATAGTGCCAGGAAAACATACTTGTTTTCCTGGCGCTATAGTGCCCTGAGGGTGCCCCCACCCTCAGGGTCCCCCTCCCGCCAGGCTGAATGGAGAGGAAGGGGTTAAACTTACCTCTTTCTCCAGCGCCGGGCGGGGAACTCTCCTCCGACTCTCCTCCTCCTCGGCTGAATGCGCATGCGCGGCATTCAGCCAGTCCATAGGAAAGCATTATCAATGCTTTCCTATGGACGCTAGGGTCTACTCACTGTGAAAATCACAGTGAGAAGCACGGAAGCCCTCTAGCGGCTGTCAATGAGACAGCCACTAGAGGCTGGATTAACCCCATTATAAACATAGCAGTTTCTCTGAAACTGCTATGTTTATAGAAAAAAGGGTTAAACCTAGCTGGACCTGGCACCCAGACCACTTAATTAAGCTGAAGTGCTCTGGGTGCATATAGTGGTCCTTTAAAATATTAGTGCACAGTGCAAAGTGTCACATAAATATACAAAAGCAAACTCTTGTGAAATATACAATATGTGCAAAATTGCAAATAAAGTGCTGTGAGAGAAATAGTATAAAAGTAACTTACAGCATAAAATATCACTTACGGTAGTTACTCCAAATGGGAAGATGATATGGTACATATGAAAAGAACAAAAAAGAACATAGCATAATACAGTATAAAACTGGATAAAAAGATCAAGGTAATGGGAATGAAACTCACAAGGAAGGAGCAGTGGAAGTCTGCTCTAACTTATCCAGCTTGTAGTCCACAGCATAGGACTCAATGGCAGTGAAAACAGCAGGACACCAGCTCGAACAAACTTTATTTCTTCCAATAAATTATTTGTATTTCTTTTTATTTCTTTTATTTCAAACTTTATTTCTTCCATATTCACATTGAAGGCCAATATCCCATCAGATGCTCATAGAAGAATAATGATACCCGCAGTCTGTGTCAGCGGTACAGATACATAACATATGAGATTTCAAACAAAACATTAGTTTCAGCATGTAATCAAACAATACATCTCAAAGTGATGCAGCCCAAGAGCTGTGGGTTTTGTTATTTTATGTTTGCTATGGATCGAGTCGGGTATAGATCCTCGCAGCTTGGCCGTGAATGTTCTACGTGAGCGCTAGTGATGGTGCTAGACAGGTGCAAATGGGACCTTCTGATGTATCATTAATCATTGGATGTGTTAGGCCAAGGATACAAAATTGAAATTAAAATATATCTGGTTGGACTAATTCTAAGGGAGGCTCAAGCATTAAACTTGTGGTGGCTTTGCTTTGCAATGTAGCCTGTTGTCATGTTGTGACTCGGTGGAGGCCAACTAGTGAGTGAAGGGCAACCTGCTATAATGTGGACTTATAAAAAGGTTTCAAAAAATGTTCCAGAGCTATTTTAATTTTACTGTATAGATTACGCAATGCCTGATTTAAATTGATATTTGTTATTGCATTTGAGGAGTCTAGGACGCTTGAATCTAAAGTATGATCTAACGATGGACCAGGGGAAAAAGATTGAGTATCTATCTGTTACATAGTTACATAGTTACATAGTTACATAGCTGAAAAGAGACTTGCGTCCATCAAGTTCAGCCTTCCTCACATATGTTTTTGCTGTTGATCCAAAAGAAGGCAAAAAACCCAGTTTGAAGCACTTCCAATTTTGCAACAAGCTAGGAAAAAAATTCCTTCTTGACCCCAGAATGGCAGTCAGATTTATCCTTGGATCAAGCAGTTATTACTCTACATTGAAAGATTATATCCTTGAATATTCTGTTTTTGCAAGTATGCATCTAGTAGCTGTTTGAACATCTGTATGGACTCTGATAAAACCACTTCTTTAGGCAGAGAATTCCACATCCTGATTGTTCTTACAGTTAAAAAACCTTTCCTTTGCCTTAGACGAAATCTTCTTTCTTCTAGTCTAAACGCATGACCTCGTGTCCTATGTAAAGTCCGGTTTGTGAATAGATTTCCACACAATCGTTTGTATTGGCCTCGAATATATTTGTATAATGTTATCATATCCCCTCTCAGGCGACGTTTTTCTAATCTGTGATTTGGGAGAATAGAACGAACTAATAGGTTGAGCCTTCGGTTTGTCAGCTCTATACTGCTTTTTTGTCTTCTCCATTTTATCAGCTTTAGGCGCCATTTCTTTTTAGACGGTAAGTCAAAAAAAAAAAATGAGGCGAACCAGGAACAAGTTGTTTTTCCCTTTCCTTTTTTTTTTCTTTCCGGTATAATTTTTTCCACCTTTTCTTTTCTTCCTTTCCTCCTGTCTTCCTTAAGATTCTCAGTGTCCCTTATCGTTATATTTATTTTCCTTTCCTTTCCCAGGTGTTTATTAACCTTTTATCTGCATGTAGAAAACTCCCAGAATTTTTTGGCAATTTTAAAGATAACTTAAAGGGACACTCCAGGCACCCAGACCACTTCTGTCCATTGGAGTGGTCTGGGTGCCAACTCCCACTACCCCGAACCCTGCAAGTGTAATTATTGCAGTTTTTTTTATAAACTACTAGACAGCCACTAGAGGGCACTTCCTGGTCTACATATATTTATATGCAATTCTATACATATAAATATATGGTTCTATTTATCCAATTTTAAGACATGGTAAGGAACAGATCATTTGCTGAGGGTTTCAATAATAATAATAAAAAGTAAAAAAGTAAAAAAAAGTATTACAGCGAGTGCAGTTTTATAAAAATGCAAAAACAAATATGAAATGGTAACTTTGGGCAGGACCAAAAATAAAAACTAAAATAAAAACCTGGTCATATCCCATTTTGAATACCTTGAGTTGTCTACATTTGCAAGTGGTACACCATGATGTGGGTCATTTTCATTTCTAGGTTGCCATATTGTTTCAAAGGCAACATAACCAATATGGCAAATGCCAGTGTGCAAAGACTGAAATGCTATATTTCACCATGCAAGTTTCCAAAACTCCATAAAACCTGTAGATGAGGGGGTACTGTAGTACTCACGCAACATCACTTAACACCAATGTGTATTTTATGGCAGTAAAAGCCAACAGTATGACATTCACTGCTTAAATGCCGTACCGAACTAAAAAACAAAAAAATACCCGTCAAACTTCTACAATTAAAAAAAATAAAAACCTAATGCAAAAACAAATACGCCGAAAAAAATCCTGATGCTTAAAAAAAAATCGCTAAAAATAGTGAGCCTTACAGGTAACCAGTCAGGTAAGGCTCACTATTTTCCTATCAGAGCACTCTTATTGGTTGGCTTAAACCAATCAATCAGATCGCTCTGAGTCAAATTGCAGAGTGTGCTCTGTTTTTTATTTTATTTTAGACGTTCAACAGGTATTATGGATTTTATTTGGTCTTTTTTGGGGCTGAAAAAAGGTTTTAGAAAAAAAGAAGACATCAAATGGTAAGTATTTTTTTTTCATAAATCTTTTTTATTCACATTTTTGTTTCAGATAGAAATATGGAATCAGACAATGTACATAAACAGGACACATCCTTGTTACAATTGTTGCACACATATTGTATACAGTATATGTTCACATGGGCTCACTCTACTGAGTATAACAGATACATTGCACAAATCTGTTAGCTCAAATTACAGCCACAATCATAGCCTATGCATAGGTAAAAGCGACATAGCTTATAAATAATACAGGACAATTAACCCCCGAACCAAATTCATAATGTGCATTTTGAAAGCAGCTTTTCCTGGCTAATCATGGCAGCATTACTTATGGGTAGCTCCTCCTTTAGCAGGCACAGGGCAGGAATTAATTAGATTAATTAATTAGACTGATAGGTATAAAGAGTCCCATCTCCCCCTACACCACAGTCTTTTTTTCCTGTCTGGTTCTACAGGACTTTAAACACTTTTTTTTCTTTTTTTTTTTTGGCCACCTTACTGCGTTTGTCGTGGGTTTGTTCCAAATGAAGTTCAGCCTCTCTTCATTTGAAGGATCCAGTAAACAGCCTGCATGAGCAGGACTAACTGGGTCAGTACTTGTCACATATTAATCTGCATATAAAAATGTGATTAATGACATTTACTGTCCTGACAGGAAAAGTTGTGCCGAGCAGCAATCATATCCACAGGAGGGTTTGTGCTGAGCTGCAATTATGCAAATAGGAACCTGGTAACTGCAATTGGGATCAAAGGCCGGTTACAGCCTATCAGATCCAGAGGATGGGTATTTAGGCCCAGTTCTCATCCTGCTCAGTGCCCTGTCGTGTTTTCACTAGTGGTTGTCCGAGAGCGCGTTCCTGATTCAAGTTTCTTCTGTTTTTTTACTTTGGCTTTGATTTTGACTTCCCTGTATTCTGGTATCTCTAACTTCTGGCTTTCCCTCATTGTTGTGTCTCTTTCTGTATCCCCTGACCTCGGCAAGTATCCTGACTATTCTTTGGTACGTTAAGTCCGGCCATTCTAAGGCCTGGTAATACGTTACCTATTAGTCATCTGTCTGACACAATTCTACGTGCTGGATCAACTAGTAATCCTGACATTACGACATGGCCATAGATCCTGGAGAATTGTGTCAGCACATAGCTGCTTGCGAGAGAAAGCTAGAGGAGAATGATCACAGTATGGATCAGTTTGCCCAGGCCTTCAGTAAGCTCCTTACTCGAACAGCGCATCTGCAACCTGTGACTTCTCCAACTATGTCACCTCCGCCTAATGTACCTCCTGTAGTACATAAGGTACGTAATATCTCCTATCTCCTCCCTTGCATTTTGATGGTAATATTCAAGAATGCCGGGCATTCATTAACTAAATTGAGTAACCTTTTTTAGGCCTCACCGGGATCTTTTTCCACTGACAGAGCTAAAATTGGTTACCTGATGAACCAACTTAAAGGTAAAGCTTTAGCTTGGGCCAATCCGTTATGGGAGAGTAGTAGGAGCATTGCACACAAGTATCAGGAATTCCTTGCAGAATTTAAACTTACATTTGAACCATTAGGCAGGGAGGATGACACCTCCACTGCCCTAATGCATATTAGACAAGGGAACCGGTCTATCTCGGAGTATGCCATAGAATTTTGCACCTTGGCCTCCAAGGTAGACTGGACTAACAGCGGATTAATCTCAGCATTTAAGAAGGGATTATCTGAGACTATGTTGGATAAAATTGCTGCCAAAGAACTACCCAAAAAACGCAATGAGTTTATTATGTTTATTATGCTAATTGATAATAGACTCATATCCAGAAATAAAACCAGACATATGGCTTTGCCATTAGCACCTCATTTCTCCAGACCGGTTGTTCCTGACCTCTCTATACAGTCTGAACCCGAACCTATGCAGTTGGTGGTCACTAGACTGTCCGAGGCAGAAAGTCAACATAGGAGAAGAGAGGGTTTATGCATATACTGTGGTAAAAAAGGACATATGAGGAGTACTTGTCCCATACGTCCGGAAAACAACCGCACCTAAAAACCTTAAGGGGACAGGTCTTATGTGTAATGGATACGTCCTCTGGGAATAACATAAATAGATTTCTCCTTGATATTACAATCATAGTTGACAAAAATAACTTTTCATGCAAGGCCCTGATGGACTCAGGTGCAGCAGGAAATGTCATTGATGTTCATTTTGTTAAAAAGAATGCTATTCCTATCAAGGAGAGAATATCACCTCTGGCAGTTGAGGCTATTGACGGGAGACCACTCTCTCAACCCCTAACTACCCATGAAACCTTGCCTATTAACATGTCTATTGGTGCCTTACATAAGGAAGATATAATATTCCAAGTTATTGCATCTCCTTCTTGTCCTATCATATTAGGCTTTCCTTGGCTTGGGAAGCACAACCCTCATATCGACTGGGGTAATGGGGAAATATTGGAATGGGGAAAAGATTGTAATGGGAAGTGTATGTTACACCTCACCAAGAGAGTGGGTACCATTAAATTACCCACTACTTCACCTCAAACCCCCGAAGTTCCCATACAATACCAGGAGGTTAAGGAAGTATTTAGTAAGAGTCAGTCCAATATCTTACCTCCTCATAGGTCATATGACTGCTCCATAAATCTGTTACCCGGCGCAATGCCACCTAAAGGGGCAGTATATGCCTTATCGCCCCAGGAAAGTAAAATAATGGAAGAATATATCAAAGACTCACTAAACAAGGGCCATATACGGAAATCATCCTCACCTGCTGGTGCAGGCTTATTTTTTGTAGAAAAGAAAGATGGAGAATTACGTCAATGCATTGACTACAGAGCATTAAATAAGATTAAGAATGCCTATCCTATTCCTCTAATTTCCGAATTGTTTGATAGACTCCAGGGTGCTAAGATCTGTATCAAACTGGATCTCAGGATTGCATATCTGGTAAGAATCATGGAAAATCATGAGTGGAAAATGGCATTTAACACTAGATGTGGGCACTATGAGTACCTTGTTATGCCTTTTGGGCTATGCAATGCACCGGCCGTATTCCAGCATTTTATTAATGATGTACTCAGGGATTATATCTATTAATTTGTCCTGGTTTATTTAGATGATATCTGTGGCAAACCTAGCCACTTCTGGACTATATGTATTGCAGGTTGTCCATAGGCTGAATGTATACTGTATGTCCTTACCTGTATAAGTGCTGTGTTATGGCCGTTCGCATGCTGGCAGCCGTACGCTGCCAGCATACAAAGCATTCGTTCGACGAAACACGGCTATTCCAGCCGTTCGCCGTACGAATGCGGGCTCCCCAGGTAGACCACACATTCACAAGTCGTGTGGCACCAATTAACCGATTGCAACAATGTTGCAATCGGTAATTAAGGGCTCTCCTAGGTGGCCGCCGTCCTGCTACCGACCATGCGGCGGTCGGCCATCTTGGATCCTTTGTCTCTGCAGCGGTGTTCGGTCGTCGAGAGCCTGGAACTGAAAACGGCTACTCAATGATCCGAACACCGCTGGACTTCTAGAGCGTTCGGGAGTTCCGCGTTCGGCACATTCTGTTCCCCATAGATGTTCGGTACTTTTAAACCGAACTCAATGTTTTAATGTATTTTGTGCGGCGTTCGGTTAGTTAAGCTGGGATCAGAGCGGTATTCTCACTAAATGTGCCCGCCGACCCCAGCTATCTACCGAACGGTCATTCGTCTAAAAGCGAGCAAAAATGTATAAAATATGGATTTCTATATAAATTGTCGGTTTTGCTCCACGAGGGGATAATCCACTTAATCGTCCATTTTAGTGGGAGTATCCCTCTCGTGTAGCAATGCCTGTTGGGATAATTACAATGCCTGATGGGAGAAATCCCCTGTAACAGCTGTAAGGAAACCCCTTGCAAGGGGAACTGCATAAATATGGAAGTCTGTGAATAAAGCGAGTTAGTTGACTCCCAAACTGTGTTTCGTCCGGTTATTGGGAGGATGGGGAATATTGCCGTGCTTTCTGTCTTGACTGTGGATTTCCTGAGGATACCAACGGATATCGTGGACTAATATACCGCGTCCCGTTACAATTGGTGGCAAGCGACGGGATCCGAACCTTACAGCCGAAAAACGGAGTTCGTGTAACTGGAACTACCGAACGAGGAAAGCAAAGGCAATTCGTATGGAGATTGACTATACCATACTGAAGCGACAGACGTTAAAGGAACTACTGGAAGCCAGAGGGAAAGTAGCCAGCAGCAAAAACAAGGCGACAATCATTGCCGAGCTGATGGAGGGAGACCAAGCCCGCAGCGCTACCCCCCCGGTAGTTATGGAGGAAACGCTCTATGAAAGAGAAATGAGGACCAGGCTAGCGTTTTTGCCGCAACCGATATCAGATGCCACGTTACATATGGTAATGGCAAATGTGCAGGAATATGTTATGGCACACAGCCCGCAACACACCCTGACTCGAACCGAGTCAAACCCAGGGTCCCTCTACAACCCAGTAAAGCCCAAGATCCCGTACCAGGCCTTCAGGGCTTTTTGCGAGGAAAAGGACGAGATAGACGGGTACTTGCAGGACTTTGAAAGACTGTGTGATCTGCATGAGCTAGAACCGTCCGTATGGGTGCAACTGCTAGCAAGCAAACTAGCAGGTCGGGCAGCCGAAGCGTACCGTGCTGTACCCAGTGAGGACAGCAAAGATTATGCCAAAGTAAAGCGGGCAATCTTGGAGAGGTATGCCATTACCCCAGAGGCATACCGGCGCAAGTTCCGACACTTACGCAAACCAGAGCGAGATTCGCACGCAGAATGGGCACACAAATTGGATCAAGCCTCCCAAGGGTGGATCCAGGCCAGCAACGCCACCACCATGGAGGAATTGCGCCAGCTGATGTTGCTGGAACAATTTTTTAATGGATTATCCCCGGAGACACAAGAATGGGTACGGGATAGGAAACCCCTTACCCTAACGGAAGCGGCTAGATTGGCCGATCAACATTTTGATGCCCGGAGACCCCAGGGACCCGTAGCCAAAAGCTACTCCCGACCCCCAGGACTACCTAGCGCTACAACACCCCTAGCGCCCACCGCTGCCCCGTTCCGTCCCTCACAAGGACAGATACCGCCACCGTCCAGATACAACGGGCGGGCCAACATCCAATGCCATTCCTGCAAACAATGGGGGCATATGGCCCGGGAATGCACCCAGAATCGCAGCAGGCCCACCTGGAATCAGGGCCGTCCAAACCCCGCACCCAGGGCGGCTGCGCACCATTACCAGAGGGACCCCGCCACTCAGGATTTATGGAGTGTGCAGGCGGAGGAACCTCTGGGCGTATTGCACGAAGTCATGTCGGTCCGAGCCACGGATAACCGGCAACATCATCGACAGCTGGTAACTCTTGAGGGAACCGAAGTGCAGGGTCTGCGAGATTCGGGAGCTACCTTAACCCTGGTAGCCCCCCATTTGGTTTCGGAGGGCACGCATACCGGCGGATCTGTGGCCGTTCGGGTAGCCGGGGGAGCTGTATACCGACTACCCACGGCGAAAGTACATTTGAACTGGGGTGCGGGAGAGGGGACAGTAGAAGTGGGACTCATGCAGAACTTACCAGCAGATGTGGTGTTAGGGAATGATTTGGGTCAGATGACCTCTGCCTTTATTCCACAGGCACCCTACCAGGAAGCCCATCCAGTAACCACACGGCAACAGGCACGCACCACGGCTACACCGATACACTCTGAGGCTCAGGTAAGAGACCACGACCCTTCCCCGACTTCCATATCCTGGGATACCCCGACTACCTTTATCACCGAAGTACAGACCGATCCCACATTACAAGTCTATAGGGACCGGGCACAAGCTGCCCAGACCGGACTAGAGGGGGAGCATTACACGTGGGAAAAAGGGTTACTGTACCGTATCACGGCCAAGGATGTGGGGGGGTCCGTCACTTTGACGAACAAACAACTAGTGGTACCCCGGAAGTATAGGCAGGAGCTGCTCAGAATTGCTCACGATATTCCCTTATCAGGACACCTAGGGATGACCCGTACCCGGTACCGCCTAACACACGCGTTCTTCTGGCCCGGGATCTCACAGGATGTGCGACAATATTGCACGTCCTGCGACGTTTGCCAGAGGGTAGGAAAACGAGGGGATCGCCACAAGGCCAAGTTATGCCCCCTTCCCATTATCGCCGAACCCTTCAGCAGGGTCGCCGTAGATATAGTAGGGCCCCTGCCAAAACCCAGTCCTTCTGGGAAGAAATACATTTTAACTGTGGTGGACTACGCCACCCGATATCCCGAAGCAGTAGCCCTCTCTAATATTCACGCGGAAACCGTGGCGGAAGCTCTGATAAAAGTATTTTCCCGAGTAGGGTTCCCCCAGGAGATAATATCTGACCGGGGCACCCAATTTACTGCTGAGGTTACCCAACAAATGTGGAAAGTGTGTGGCATTAAGCCCATAGTCAATTCAGCCTACCACCCCCAGTCCAATGGACTATGTGAACGCTTTAATGGGACGCTGAAGCAGATGCTTCGGACGTTCGGGGAAACCCACAAAGACTGGGAGAGATTTCTACCTCACCTGCTCTTCGCGTATAGAGAGGTTCCCCAAGAATCGACTGGGTTCTCCCCATTCGAACTACTGTTCGGGAGGAGAGTACGGGGACCTTTAAACTTAATTAGGGAGCACTGGGAGGGGGAGAGTATCGCTAGCGAAACCCCTATAGTATCGTACGTGCTGGAGTTCCGAGACCGACTGGAGGCGCTAACCCAGGCCGTACACACCAACCTCCAGGCGGCCCAACAACGTCAGCGGCGATGGTACGATAGGGGAGCCAGGGACCGCAGCTTTCAAGTGGGGCAGAAGGTTTTAATTTTAAAACCTGTCCGCACAGATAAGCTGCAGGCCGTCTGGCAAGGCCCATACCAGGTAGTGGAGCAGCGATGCGACACTACCTATGTGATTGGCCCCTGCTCCGGGGTAGGGAAGAGACGCATGCTTCACGTCAACCTGCTCAAACCCTACCACGAGCGGATAGAGGATGTGACGGCAATCTGTGCCTCAGCCATGGAAGATCAGGAGAACTTACCACTACCTGATCTGCTAGAACAGGAAGAGCCGGTAGAGCCCTCCCGGGGGGTTCAACTGGGGGAGCGGCTAAGCCCTCGCGAGCGTGCCCAGATACAGGAGCTGATCGTAGCTAAAGGGGCTGCGTTCTCTAATTTACCTGGGTACACTCCGCTGGCCACCCACCGAGTTGAAACCCCGGGACAGCTACCTATGCGGCAGGCCCCATATAGGGTCCCGGAATCCGTCCGGACTCATATGAAGGCCGAGCTGGATGAAATGCTGCAGTTAGGGGTTATCGAACCCTCAGATAGCCCCTGGGCATCACCGGTAGTCCTGGTGCCTAAAAAGGACGGCACCACCCGATTCTGCGTTGACTACCGGAGGCTGAATGACAAGACCGTGTCTGACGCCTACCCGATGCCCCGTATAGACGAACTGCTAGATAAAATGGCACGGGGCCAGTATCTCACTACAGTTGACTTATGTAAGGGATACTGGCAGATTCCTTTAGCCGACGATGCCATCCCCAAGTCGGCGTTTGTCACCCCGTTTGGCCTGTACCAGTTCAAGGTCATGCCCTTCGGGATGAAAAACGCTCCGGCTACTTTTCAGCGGATGGTAGATCGACTACTGGACGGCTTCCAAGACTATGCCTGTGCCTACCTGGACGACATAGCCATCTTCAGCCAGACTTGGGAGGACCACCTCCAACATATAGGGGCGATCCTAGATCGTATTGGGGGAGCGGGGTTAACGCTGAAACCGAGTAAGTGCCACATAGGGATGGCCGAGGTGCAGTATCTAGGACACCGAGTAGGGTGTGGGCAGCAGAGACCCGAGCCAGCCAAAATTGAGGCCGTGGCCAAGTGGCCTACCCCCAGGACCAAAACCCAGGTGCTAGCGTTTTTAGGGACTGCAGGGTATTATAGGAAATTTGTACCCGACTACAGTACCCTGGCCAAACCCCTGACGGACCTGACCAAAAAGAACCTTCCCCGACTGGTTGTCTGGGCCCCAGAGTGTGAGCAGGCATTCCAACAGCTCAAGACCGCACTAACTAATGCTCCTGTGTTAATGGCTCCTGATCCAACTAAAAGATTTCTTGTCCACACAGACGCTTCAATGTTTGGATTGGGGGCAGTGTTGAGCCAAGTGGGAGACGATGGCGGAGAACATCCCGTAGCCTACTTAAGCCGCAAGTTGTTACCCCGCGAAGTAAGCTACGCCGCCATCGAGAAAGAATGCCTGGCCGTGGTGTGGGCCCTTAAAAAGTTACAGCCGTATTTGTATGGACAACCTTTTTCCTTACTCACAGATCACAACCCGTTGGTGTGGCTAAACCGTGTATCTGGGGACAATGCCAGGCTGCTGCGCTGGAGTTTGGCGCTGCAGCCCTTTGACTTTACCATCCACTACCGGCCAGGAAAACAAAACGGTAACGCTGACGGGTTATCCAGACAGACTGAACTAGAGAAGTGATCTGTGAGTACTCCCCCGGACATCCCCAAGCCGATCCGTTGGGATCAGACTGTGTATGCCGGCTTGGTTCTGGGGGAGCATTGTGGCAAACCTAGCCACTTCTGGACTATATGTATTGCAGGTTGTCCATAGGCTGAATGTATACTGTATGTCCTTACCTGTATAAGTGCTGTGTTATGGCCGTTCGCATGCTGGCAGCCGTACGCTGCCAGCATACAAAGCATTCGTTCGACGAAACACGGCTATTCCAGCCGTTCGCCGTACGAATGCGGGCTCCCCAGGTAGACCACACATTCACAAGTCGTGTGGCACCAATTAACCGATTGCAACAATGTTGCAATCGGTAATTAAGGGCTCTCCTAGGTGGCCGCCGTCCTGCTACCGACCATGCGGCGGTCGGCCATCTTGGATCCTTTGTCTCTGCAGCGGTGTTCGGTCGTCGAGAGCCTGGAACTGAAAACGGCTACTCAATGATCCGAACACCGCTGGACTTCTAGAGCGTTCGGGAGTTCCGCGTTCGGCACATTCTGTTCCCCATAGATGTTCGGTACTTTTAAACCGAACTCAATGTTTTAATGTATTTTGTGCGGCGTTCGGTTAGTTAAGCTGGGATCAGAGCGGTATTCTCACTAAATGTGCCCGCCGACCCCAGCTATCTACCGAACGGTCATTCGTCTAAAAGCGAGCAAAAATGTATAAAATATGGATTTCTATATAAATTGTCGGTTTTGCTCCACGAGGGGATAATCCACTTAATCGTCCATTTTAGTGGGAGTATCCCTCTCGTGTAGCAATGCCTGTTGGGATAATTACAATGCCTGATGGGAGAAATCCCCTGTAACAGCTGTAAGGAAACCCCTTGCAAGGGGAACTGCATAAATATGGAAGTCTGTGAATAAAGCGAGTTAGTTGACTCCCAAACTGTGTTTCGTCCGGTTATTGGGAGGATGGGGAATATTGCCGTGCTTTCTGTCTTGACTGTGGATTTCCTGAGGATACCAACGGATATCGTGGACTAATATACCGCGTCCCGTTACAATATCCTTATTTATTCCCCTGACCTACAAACCCAAAACCCCTGACCTACAAACCCCAAACAGGTCAAACAAGTATTGAATACTTTACTGGAAAACAAACGTCATTGTAAATTGGAAAAATGCTTGTTTGATCAGACTAAAGTACAGTTTTTATGGTACAACATTTCTGCCTGTGTTTTTTTTTTTTAGATGGACCCTAAGAAACTAGAGGCTGTTATACAGTGGCCAGTACCAAGCGGACTAAAAGCAATCCAAAGATTTATTGGGTTTGCAAACTATTACAGAAGATTTATCAAGGGGTTTTCTTCTGTAATAGCCCCCATCACCAATTTGACACATAAGGGGGCTAGTAGTACGCTATGGTCTAAGGAAGCTAGAGAGGCTTTGGAACTTCTTAAACAAATGTTTGCTTCTGCCGACATACTGAGATACCCTGACACCAGCAAACCCTTCATATTGGAAGTTGATGCCTCTGAAACTGGGGTAGGGACGGTTCTTTCTCAAAGGGAGAGTCAGGACACCCCTTTGCATCCGTGTGGTTACTTTTCCAGAAAGTTGTCTTCTGCTGAGCACAATTATGATATTGTCAACAGAGAATTGTTGGCCATTGTCCTACTGCTTAAAGATTTGCAACATCTTTTGGAAGTTCCAAGGATCCCCTTTTGATCATTATGGACCATAAGAATATGGCTTATATAGGGGATGCTAAACGTCAATCTTCTAGAGAGGCTAGATGGTCTTTGTTTCTGTCTCGCTTTAACTTCCTTATATAACTATTATAACTTACATACCTGGTCCCAAAAATGTGACTAGACAGTTTGATACTGATTCTTTACAGGAACATGAGACATCCTCTAGCGTGCCTCCTGAATGTATCATCGCTTCCACTTTTCAGAGAGTTATGAGTCAAATTACACAGCGTGGGAAATTTCCAAAGAACTTTCCCACACTGTGTAAAATGACACAGAGCACTCTGATTGGTGGATTTCAAACCAACCAATCAGAGTGCTGTGACAGGTAAATGTAGAGACTTACCTGTCAGTCTCTTCATTTACCTGTCAGAGCACTCTGATTGGATGGCTTAAACCCAAAAATCAGAGTGCTCTGAGCCTAATTGCAGGATGGGGCAAGGCTTTATAAGCCTTCCCCCACCCTGCAGAGCTCAGTCTGCGGGGAGCCCTCTATGGGCGCAGATGGGATTTTTTTTTTTGCGCTCGTTTTTTTAATTGGGTCGGTTCTTATAGATTTTTATTTGGCCTTTTTTGGGGCTGAAAAAATAAGATTTAGAAGAAAGAAAACATCGAATGGCAAGTTTTATTTTTTTTACAGGTACTTAGTTAAAGCCCCCCCCTCATTATTTTTAGTGTGAGGGGGGTAGGTAGGGGGATATTTTTTTAGGGGAGAAGGGGGTGACTAGGGGTTAGGGGACCGCTAGTCACCTGGGGGGGTAATTTTTTTTAGGGCCCTCAACCGCCGCTCAGGGGTGGGGTCCGGGGGAGGACAATAGGTCCCCCCCTGTTAGTATTTAGGGCCCCCACCCACCGCTCAGGGCTGGGGGCCAGGGGGGACATTAGGTCCCCCTGCTTATTAGTATTTAGGGCCCCCACCCCACCGCTCAGGGGTGGGGGCCAGGGGGGAGGACGTTAGGTCCCCCCTTTTTACTGTAGGGCCCCCACCCACTGCTCAGGGGGGCAATAGGTCCCCTCCTTTAGTTTAAAAGCCCCCACTCGCGCATCGCGGGTGGGTGCTCGGGAGGGGGGCCTTTTTTTTAAACAGTGAGCAGCCACAGGCTGCTCACTGTTTACTAGACATGCCCCTACTCGCGGTATAGCGAGTAGGGGCATTATTTACTAATACTAAGTAATCTTTACTTAGTATTAGTAAATTTGGCTGAAAGACCAATTTAGGTCTTTCAGCCTTTTAGTAGATAGCTCCCTAATACCGTGGGAATTAGGGAGTTATCTACTTGTTCATTCCTGTCATTACATTGACAGTCTAAGTAACTTACATTTTATATGATTGTATGTTACTTGATTGTTGTAAGTGTTGCAAATGCTTACAGCTGAATCCTGGCTATGTTTGTATACTTGTTTTAATTTAAAACTGTATACAATGTAACATTCTTCTTCTTTCGCTGGGTAAGTATATTAGTACTTAGGCAATACTGTGCTTCGGAACTTCGGCACTTTGACACTTCGGCACTTTGACACTTCGGAACTTTGACACTTCGGAACTTCGGCAACTTCGGAACTTCGGTGTCAGGATCGGGACAGGGATCCAACACGCAGAGTACAAACAGGTACAGGGTACGTATACCGGACCTTAGAATGGCCGGACTAACGTAAGAGTAGTAAAGAATGGTCTAGAGACAAGCCGAGGTCGAGGGAACGAGAGAGCAGGTAAACGAGAGACAAGCCGAGTCAAAGGGTAATAGAGGTAAACGAGGTAGAACAGACAAGCCGGGTCAAAACCAAAGAAACAGAATACAGAATACAAGAGCACTGAGTGACTAGACAAGCTAGAACCACGACAGGGCAATGAACAAACGTAGAAAGCCCTCTTTTATACCCTGATTCTAAACAGGTAATCACGCCCCCGACGAATCCTCATTCGTGCTTGGGGCTTGATTGACAGATCGGGTTGGGTTGTCGTCATGACGTCGGCTACTGAACGCCGCGTCATAAAAGGAAGTGGATCCCTCGCGGCCGGCGTGTAAACGACCGAGGGAACCGCGAGGAACGAGTGATTCAACCCTTTTGCGAGGAAGAACGTCCAAGTGTCTCACCTCCACAGAGGTAGAGACAGCAGGTACCCTGACAGTACCCCCCCCTCAGAAACGCCCACCGGGCGGAAGGAACCGGGACGAGATGGAAAACGGGAGTGAAAAGCCCTGCGGAGGTGAGGCGCATGCACATCCTCCTGAGGTATCCAAGACCTCTCCTCAGGACCATATCCCTTCCAATCAACCAGATATTGTAACTTCCCCCGGGAGATACGAGAATCGATGATGGAATTGATTTCATACTCCTCTTGTCCCTCAACCTGAACAGAGCGAGGAGAGGATGCAGTGGAGGAAAACTTGTTACATATTAGGGGTTTTAACAAGGAAACATGAAAGGAGTTAGGAATGCGTAAGGAAGATGGAAGAGCCAGACGATACGCAACTGGGTTAATTCGAGTCAGGACCCTGTAAGGTCCAATGTAACGAGGAGCGAATTTCATAGAAGGAACCTTCAAGCGAATGTTTTTGGTACTCAACCATACCCTGTCCCCTGGAACAAAGACTGGAGCCGCCCTTCTATGTTTATCAGCGTGTTTCTTGAACAACATGGAATTATGCAGAAGAATTTGTCGAGTCTGATCCCACAACTTCCTCAGATTGGCAACATGAACATCAACCGACGGTACTCCTTGGGAAGGAGAAACCGAGGGAAGAATGGAGGGATGAAAGCCATAATTCATGAAAAAGGGGCTAGAACGAGTAGAATCACAAACGAGATTGTTGTGTGCGAACTCTGCCCAAGGAATCAGACCAACCCAATCGTCCTGGTGTTCGGAAACGAAACAACGCAAATATTGCTCGATCTTTTGATTAGTGCGTTCGGCAGCTCTGTTAGACTGGGGATGATAGGCAGAAGAGAAATTCAATTTGATACCCATTTGAGAGCAGAATGACTTCCAAAAACGGGAAACAAATTGGGAACCTCTATCAGAAACAATTTCGGAAGGTATCCCATGTAAACGAAATATCTCTTTAGCGAATATCTCAGCCAATTCAGGGGAAGATGGAAGTTTAGGTAAGGGCACGAAATGAGCCATCTTAGTAAACCTGTCAACCACCGTGAGAATCACAGTCTGTTTTTTAGAAACAGGTAAATCGACAATGAAATCCATAGCCAAACAGGTCCATGGTTTCTCGGGAATTTCCAAGGGATGCAAAAGCCCACATGGAAGCGTCTGTCTTCATACAGACCTCACATGCTTCGACGAAATCCCTAATATCTTTACGTAAGGTGGGCCACCAGAGATCTTTGGCTATTAAGGAGCATGTCTTACGAATGCCAGGATGCCCAGCCACCTTACTATTGTGAAAGCATTGTAGCAGTTCTAGTTGGAGTTCAGCAGGAACAAAATGCCGTGACTCAGGACTCTGTCTAGGAGCCAGATGTTGTAGCTTCATAATCTCGGCAAGCAACGGAGAATGAATCCTGAGGCTAGTGTTGGCGATAATATTGCACTTGGGAACTATAGAAGAGAAAACCGTCTCAGATATAGTAGAAGGTTCATGTTGGCGGGACAAAGCATCGGCCTTAGAGTTCTTAGAACCAGGTCTATAAGTGAGCACGTAATTGAAATGGGTGAGGAACAAGGACCAACGAGCTTGTCTGGCGGATAAGCGCTTGGCCTCCCCAATATAAGACAAGTTCTTGTGATCCGTCAGAATAGTAACAGGATGCAAGGTCCCCTCCAATAAATGTCTCCACTCCTTTAAGGCCATGATAACAGCTAGTAGTTCCCTGTCACCAATATCATATCTGCTTTCAGTCCCAGATAGTTTCTTGGAAAAAAAACCACATGGATGTAATGGTTTATCCACGCCTAACCTTTGAGACAAGATGGCACCTATACCTGTCTCTGAGGCGTCTACCTCGAGTAGGAAAGGTAAAGTCGTATCGGGGTGAACCAAAATTGGTGCAGAAGCAAAAAGTTCCTTAAGTGTCTTGAAGGCAACGAGAGCTTCAGTAGACCAAGTCTTAGTGTCAGCCCCCTGTCTGGTCATATTGGTAATAGGAGCAATAATGGAAGAGTATCCTTTAATGAAGCGCCTATAATAATTGGAGAATCCAATAAACCTCTGAATGGCCTTGAGACCCCTAGGTAATGGCCAATCTAAAATAGACTGGAGTTTATCCGGATCCATTTTAAAGCCTTCCCCAGAAATCACGTAACCAAGAAAGTTTATCTGAGATTGATCAAAACTACATTTCTCCAATTTGCAGTACAATCCATGTTGTAGGAGTTTGCGCAATACCCTTCTGACTTGTCTGTGGTGGGTCTCAATTTCTCTAGAGTGTATTAGTATATCATCTAAATATACAATAACACAATCCTGTTGAAATTCCCTAAGAACTTCATTGATCAGATCCTGAAATACTGCCGGTGCATTACAGAGCCCAAAAGGCATTACCGTGTACTCATAGTGCCCATATCGAGTATTGAACGCTGTTTTCCACTCGTTTCCCTGCTGAATTCTCACCAAGTTATACGCCCCTCTGAGATCTAACTTGGTGAAAATCTTGGAACCCTTTAAACGATCAAAGAGCTCAGTAATCAAGGGAATTGGGTATGCATTTCTGATAGTTATTTTATTCAAACCTCGGTAATCAATGCAAGGCCTTAACGTGCCATCCTTTTTATTCACAAAAAAAAACCGGCCAGGGCAGGCGAGGATGATCTCCTAATGAATCCCTTGTCTAGATTCTCACGGATATACTCCTCTAAGACTAAGTTCTCCTTAGTGGATAAAGGATATACATTGCCCCTCGGAGGCATAGTACCAGGTAGGAGATTAATCTTGCAATCAAAGGACCTGTGTGGAGGTAAAGTATCAGCATTCTTCTTGTCAAAGACTGCCTTTAAATCTATGTATAGAGACGGTATTTGTAAGTCTGTAGACTGGGTGGAGTTAACCAGTGTATTGCCTACGCAAAGTGGTGAGACTTTCTGTAAACACCTGTCCTGGCAACCCTGACCCCATTAAGTTATCTCCCCTAGCTCCCAATCAATAATAGGGTTATGTTTCTTTAACCATGGATACCCCAGAACTATAGGAACAGAAGGGGAAGAGATAAGCATAAGGGATATATCCTCCTCGTGTAAGATACCAACAGTCAAAATAACAGGTATAGTCTCATGAGAAATCACAGGTTCAGATAATGGTCTACCATCTATGGCCTCAACGGCCAAGGGAGTATCTCTTAGCTGAGATGGGATAGAGTGTTTAGAAACAAAAACTTGGTCGATAAAGCTCTCAGCAGCTCCGGAGTCTATCAATGCCATAGTCTTTATTACTCCCTTCTCCCATGCTAAAGAAACCGGTAGTAGAAGCCTGTGATCTTTATAATTGTGTATAGAGGACAAAATAGAAACACCCAAGGCCTGTCCTCTAGAGAAACTTAGGTGCGAGCGTTTCCCGGACGATTAGGACAATTTAGGCGAAGGTGCCCTCTTACTCCACAATACATACACAATCCCTCCTTTCTTCTGTACTGTCTCTCCTCTTCTGAGAGGCGAGTATTGCCTATTTGCATAGGTTCAGAAAAAAATGGGATAGTGGTTTGAGGACTTTGAAATAAAGGCGCTAGTTTAAAGAAAGGTCTACGAGTATTATCACGAGTGTTCTGTCTCTCTCTTAAACGTTCGTCAATACGAGAAATAAAAGAAATTAAATCCTCCAAACTTTCAGGGAGCTCTCTAGTAGCCACCTCGTCTAGGATTACATCAGATAATCCGTTTACAAATACGTTCCACTTAACTTCTGCCGCCAAAGACCTGAACTCTAGTGCATAATCCACAAGGGTTTGGTTATCTTGTCTAAGGCGCAATAGTAATCTAGCTGCATTGACCTTTCTACCTGGAGGGTCAAAAGTTCTTCTAAAAGCAGCGACAAAGGCATTATAATTATAGACTAACGAGTTCTCATTCTCCCACAGAGGATTGGCCCATCTCAGAGCTTTATCAATGAGGAGTGTGATAATGAATCCAACCTTTGCCCTATCTGTAGGGTAAGAGCGAGGTTGTAATTCAAAATGAATACCAATTTGGTTTAAGAAACCACGGCACTTCTCCGGAGAACCACCATAACGTACAGGAGGTGTAATACGGGAAGAAGCACCTACAGTGGCTACTTCTAGACCTGAACTTACAGGAGAAATGGACGTAGCTCGCTTCTCCTCCGGTGGAGTACTAGATCGAGATAATAAAGCTTGCAGCGCTAGAGCCATCTGGTCCATTCTGTGATCCATGGCATCAAATCTAGAATCGTAAGGACCAACCTGAGTGTTTGTACCTGCAGGATCCATGGCCCTGTCGTAATGTCAGGATCGGGACAGGGATCCAACACGCAGAGTACAAACAGGTACAGGGTACGTATACCGGACCTTAGAATGGCCGGACTAACGTAAGAGTAGTAAAGAATGGTCTAGAGACAAGCTGAGGTCGAGGGAACGAGAGAGCAGGTAAACGAGAGACAAGCCGAGTCAAAGGGTAATAGAGGTAAACGAGGTAGAACAGACAAGCCGGGTCAAAACCAAAGAAACTAACAGAATACAAGAGCACTGAGTGACTAGACAAGCTAGAACCACGACAGGGCAATGAACAAACGTAGAAAGCCCTCTTTTATACCCTGATTCTAAACAGGTAATCACGCCCCCGACGAATCCTCATTCGTGCTTGGGGCTTGATTGACAGATCGGGTTGGGTTGTCGTCATGACGTCGGCTACTGAACGCCGCGTCATAAAAGGAAGTGGATCCCTCGCGGCCGGCGTGTAAACGACCGAGGGAACCGCGAGGAACGAGTGATTCAACCCTTTTGCGAGGAAGAACGTCCAAGTGTCTTGACAGCAGGTACCCTGACATTCGGCACTTCGACACTTCGGAAATTCGGCAACTTTGGAACTTCGGGAACTCCGGCACTTTGGCACTTCGGCAATTTGGACATTCAGAAGTACCCGAATGTCCGAAATTCGTCTGAATTCATATTCGGACCGAAATTAATTGCACATGTCTAGTTCTTATCTTTATACGTGAGATTGTCCAACTGCATGGCATTCCTCACATTGTGTCTGATAGGGGCTCTCAATTTGTGTCTCGGTTTTGGAGGACGTTCAGTAAACAGTTGGGCATTGAATTGTCTTTTTCTTCCACTTCCAATCCCCAAACTAATAACACGGCTGAGAGGGCTTGTTTTGTTTTGTAAATAGCACTCAAGATAATTGGTCCGA